>NC_079894.1:26445886-26534063 GCF_024868665.1 Triplophysa rosa | reverse complement strand
CTGCCAGCCATCGAACCACCCCCGGGAGGTCGATGAAGCAGAACGTACCCCTAGCCTCCCTGTCGGTCCCTAGGAGCCTGTCAAGAGCTTCCCAAACCGTCACGGTGACTACGGAATACGGTCCGTCTCGGCTACGCGATTGTGCTCGTCCCTCTAGCCGAGATGTTCAACGGGTTTTACAGCCCGTACTTCATCGTCCCCAAAAGAGCGGGGGTCGCTAGATCTGCGTACCCTGAACAGGCACCTACTCAAGCTGCCGTTCAGGATGCTTACGCAGAAGCGCATCCTGGCATCTGTCAGATGTCAAGATGTCAAGATGGATTCATGGCAATCGACTTGAAGGACGCTTACTCTCATGTCTCTTCTCCCTCGCCATCGCCCGTTCCTACGGTTCGCTTTCGAGGGTCAGGCATATTAGTACAGAGTCCTCCCCTTCGGTCTGTCCCTGTCCCCACAAGTCTTCACGAAGATCTTGGAAGCCGCCCTCACTCCCCTCAGGGAGAGAGGTGTGCGGGTACTAAACTATCTCGACGACTGGCTCATTTGACACACTCGTGAGATCTGTTATGTACACACAGGGACCTAATGCTCCGGCACCTAGATCGATTGGGACCACAGGTCAACCGAACGGGAGCAAGCTCTCCTCTGTGCAGAGCATACTCTTTTTTGGTATGGAACTCAACTCTGTCTCCATTACAGCGCGTTTGCGCTCAGTCAGTGTTGTACTGCCTGGAATTTTTCAAGCAGTCAGCGGGAGGAGGCTCCTGGGTACATGGCATCCTTGACGGTGGTGATACCCCTCAGGTTGATGCTCATGAGACCGCTCCAACACTGGCTACAGAGTCGAGTTCCCTGGAGAGCGTGGCACACCGGCAGCAGGCGGATGGTGATTACATTTTTCTGCCGACGCACCCTAACCCCTTGGTCTTCTATGACCTTTTATACGGACGGGGGTCCCTCTCAGGCAGGCGAGACGCGTCAGGCAGACGCCTCCCTGCAGGGTTGGGGTGCCGTGTGCAACGGGCACGCAGTGTCAGGGCGATGGACGGGCCCCCGCCTGCACAGGCATTCAATTGCCTAGAGTTGTTGGATGTGCTACCCGCACTGAAGGGGTTAACTTCTTGTGCAGAAAGAGCACGTGCTGGTCCGGTCGGACTGCACAATTGCCGTAGCGTTTTTAACCGCCAGGGTGGCGTTCGCTTATGGCAGCCAACACGACTCACCCGACGCCTCCTTCTGTGGAGTCCGCAGGGCCACACATATCCCAGGTGACCTGAACCAGACAGCCGATGTGCTCTCTCGTCAGTTACGCCTCGCGGAGAGTGGCGACTCCACCCCCGCGTAGCCAGCTCATTTGGGACAGTCAGGGCGGGCTCAGGTAGACCCCTTCGCCTCCCTGGACACCACCCATTGCCGCTAAGGTACTCCCTGCCTCGGCACGGAGGCTCTAGCGCACAGCTGGCCGTGGAACAAGCGGAAGTACGTCTTCCCCCAGTGAGCCTCACTGCACAGACCCTGTGCAAGGTCAGGGAAGAGGAGCATCAAGTGTACTAGTTGCGCCATACTGGCCCAACCGGATTTGGTTCTCGGAGCTAATGCTCTTGACGACAGCTCCCCCCTGGCCGATTCCCCTGACGAAGGACCTGCTTGCCCAGGGGAAGGGCACGTTATGGCATCACGGGCTAGACCTCTGGAACCTCCATGTCTGGCAGGAAGTTGCGCTTACCCAGTGGCCTTATGGTTCCGGGCGGCTTCTCGCTGTTAGAGAAACAAGGCCGCCACCTGTGAGGCCGAAGGTAGGGGCCTTCCCATCTTTCTAGAAAGCTCTGGGACCCCCTACCTATCCACTGGTAGGTTACAATTTCGCGTTAGCGTTCACGGCTGACATACCCAGGCCAGTCACCATCGCTTCGTTGAGATTGTGACAGGGCACCGTGTTATGGCGTTTTCCATTGAAACCCCATCTGTCGGTTCGACACAACGTCGAGAGACCGACAGAAAGGGAACGTCTCGGTTACGTTGTAACCTCAGTTCCCTGATGGAGGGAACGAGACGTTGTGTCCTCTTGCCACAACACGTGCTGTCCACTGCAGCAGTCGTGAGAGGTCTCAGGCTCCTCAGAACTAAGGTGAATGAATGAGGCATGCCGTCTCCCTTTTATACCCGGATATCCGGGGGTGGAGTCCGGCATGCAAATTTCATTCGCCAATTTTCATTGGCCTTTTCTAGAGAAGTCGGAAGCGATTGGTTCTCAAGGACGAACCCCATCTGTCGGTTCGACACAACATCTCGTTCCCTCCATCAGGGAACCGAGGTTACAACGTAACCGAGACAATCTCGAGAGTGCGCCAAACTGAGCCAGTCGTCGAGATATTTTAGTACCCGCACACCCCCTTCCCTAAGGGGAAGGAGGGCGGCTTCCACGACCTTCATAAAGAATCGTGGAGACAGGGACAGACCAAAGGGGAGGACCCTGTACTGATATGCCCGTCCCTCGAACGCGAACCGTCGGAACGGCCGATGTCGAGGGAGGATCGAGACATGAAGTACGCATCCTTCAGGTCGATTGCCATGAACCAGTCCTGACACCTGACGGACGTCAGGATGCGCTTCTGCGTGATCAACCTGAAAGGCAGCTATTGTGTAGGTGCCTGTTCAGAACACACAGACCCAAGATAGGGCGCAACCCCCCCCCTTTCTTGGGGACAATGAAGTACAGGCTGTAAAACCCGTTGAACATCTCGGCTGGTGAGACGGGCTCGATCACTCCCTTCACCAGAAGGGTGGCGACCTTGCCCGAAGTACGGGAACATCCTAGCCTCTGACTGAGGTATATCGGATGCCCTGAAACTTGACGGGCGTGAGGTGACTGGATCGCGTAGCCGAGACAGATCGTCTTCCCTAGCCAGCCTGGGAAGCCGGACAGGCTCCCAGAAATGAGATGGGGACTAAAGGTACGGTCTTTTTCATTGTCCCCCCGGGGGGTGGTTCGATGGCTAGCAGTACGGATTCCTTGCCGGGGGAGGTCCCCCGGGGAGGAGATCGGCTCTGCTGTAATTCCTGCCTGGCGACTGCACAGCTCAACGCACTGTCTGACTCAGAGTGCTGAGGGCTGGTGTTTATACTCGACATTGCGCTTCGCCATGACGCAATGTCGAGTTTGCCGTTCACCGTCGTGCAGAGGGTGAGAGCGGCTGTGGTAACCCAGAGAGAGAGGAAACTCTCCTTTTTTGAGAGTAAGTGGGTGCTAGCCCCCCGGAGGGGGCCAGCAGATGGAGAGACGGGGCAGGATCCGTCCCTATCTGACTTCCCAGCGATGTGGCTGGGGTCGGGCCCAATGGTAGCCTCGATCCCCCTGAGGTCTTCCCATGACAGCCGCTTCGCCGCGGCTGCTGATGGGGCGATGGTCTCCTCTTCGCTGTCTCCTCCAGGGGGGCCGCCCGAGTGGGGGGCGCCAGAGCTGGAGGGCGGCGAAGAGGACCAGGGCTGCTGGGAAGCAGACAGTGCACGGGACTCGACGGCCGAGGCGGCCGAGTCGCGACACGGAGGACTGCTTCTTACTGTCGAGAACCCTCCACAGTAACACCAACCAGCCCCCCCTTGCGAGACGGGTACGTCGAGAAAGCGGACCTTCTCAGCGTTACTCATCTGCGCAAGGATCGGCCAGAGGAGTTTCTCATGGACCACAAGTGTGGACATCGTCCGACCCAGGGCCCGCGTGGTCACCTTGGTCGCCCGTAGAGCGAGGTCGGTGGCGGCGCGGAGTTCCTGCATAAGCGCTGGGTCGGTCTTACCCTCGTGGAGCTCTCTCAACGCCCTGGCCTGGCAGGAGCCATAGCGTGGAGAGAGGAGGCAGCTTGGTCCGCCGCAATGTAAGCTCTCGACACCAGAGATGCCGAGACACCACATGCTTTGGACGGGAGTCTAGGTCGAGCCCCCCCAGGTGGCCGCCGCCTACGGGCACGAGTGCACCGCGGCGGCAAACTCCACCTGGGGGACACCGACGCATCCTCCAGCTGTCTCAACCTCGAGGGAAGAGAGGGTGACAGAACTTTGTTTGACGTGAAACGTGCCGGAAAGGGGGGGTCCAGGTCTTACTAAGTTCCTCATGCACTTCCGGTAAACACGGCACTGGGGGCGGGCGCGGCTCCAACCGAGGTGCCATATAGCCAGCCGCGAGCGCTGGGAAAGGTGGTGCGGGCACTGCAACCCAACACTCACGGCGGCCCGGAAAAGCATGGCTGACATTTCGACGTCCGCTTCTTCCTGGGCTCGACCCCCCGAGGGAGGGAGCCCGAGGAATCGTCGGAGTCGGATGGCAGTACGTCACCCCCCGATGCTGCAAGAGACATCTCATCATCACGCATCGTGTCCGAATACGTGATTGAGGAATAAGACGGCGGACCGTCTCCTGGGGAACGGTCAGACGAGCGAGACGAGGTGTGAACGGTCCGTGAGCCAGTGGCTGGTGGATTATCGCTCACAGTAATCCTCATATCACCCTCGCTGCTTGCCGTAGCGGACAGCAGGGCCGTAGTCCTGCCGCCACGGAACGGGGAGCAAACGAGGTGGTGGCTGAGTCCCGTGGGAACACAGCCACCCGTGACGCAACGTCTGAATCATCACCGCCGGCAGTGCGGGCAGGACGTATTCACAACGTCTGCCCCAGCGTACTGGAAGCAGGCATCGTGTCCGTCCCCTCCTCGATGAGTGTGTTGCACCCATGAGAACAGCGGGACAAGCCACGCTGGAGAAATTTGCTCTTTTAGAAAGGAAATTTGCTCGAACACCTCCGGAACTGCCGAGACGCCCAGGGGAGAGTCGTAGATTCCAGCAGAAAAATGATCACCAAAGATCTTAGAGAAGCCCATCAGATGCGTAGGCTCTGAAGAACAAAAGGTGAATGAATGAGCACGCCGGCTTCCCTCTTATACCCGGACATCCGGGGAGGAGCCCGGCATGCAAATTTCATTCGCCAATTTTCATTGGCCTTTTCTAAATACTCAGAAGATTATAGGTTCTCAAGACAAACCCCATTCTGTCGGTTTGACACAACGTCTCATTCCCTCCATCAGGGAACCGAGGTTACATCCGTAACCAAGACGTTTTACCTTCTTATTTTTTATTATTTGCAGTCCCGACTCGATAAACTTGCTGCTCGGTGGAGTTGCCAGCGCGCCACTGCTCTGCCAAAGATATCCTTCCACCGATAAAGAAACTCATCTGTAGTCGGTTCGACACAACATCGAGAGACCGACAGAAAGGGAACAGTCGTCTCTGCATAACTGATTCCACTGGATTTTCAATCGTATTGAGATACAAACAACAAAACGCTTTTGGTAGTTCTGATGTGCACCACAAAACAAAACGTCATTTCAAAGAATTGTCGAAGGAGTCTGATCAAAAGTTCAAAGGCATGTGAACCAAAAAGGTGGTACAATGATGATTTTGTTGTATATCCTTTTTAAATTGTGGCAAATTTACAGAATAGAGGTAGAAGATGCCTTGCAGTTTAAGCTAAAATTGAAAGGAATCTGCGTTGCTATGACGACAGTCTGGAGGCGTGTCAGGTAACAGGTAATTAGCTGTTGTGTGCTATTGTTGAGTTATAGCTCATGACATGACATGACATGACATGACACCAACAATAAGCTCTATTCTATAATGGACTATTATGATTCTGTAATGTATTGAACAAAGATCGCATTTGCTGTCATGCTAAAAAACATCAAACACCATTCACAACCTGACTTATTTTAATAATCTGATGTCTTTTTATACAGTATATTGTCTGTCTGGAATTGATTTGAATATGGAGAGTCATGACACTACGATAATGTCACCTGAAACTGAAAGATGATTCAGAAGATATTACATTCAGAAGCTCATGAACATTTTTTTCTTTGGAATAACATAATATATATAATATAAAATCATAGTAAGAAAATAAATCTGCACATTTTAATTGAATGGTATTAATCGTAAGGTTTTGCTCTCTCTAACCTCTTTAAAAACAGATTTTAGATCTCAGCCTGACACATTTAACACACCAGCAGGGCTGAAGGATTGTGTGCAGAATGTGTGTCTTCTTGTTTGTCTGTCCATCGATTGTAAACCGCAAGATCTGCCAACATTGTGGGGACCACTAGGGAAATTGATTATTAAACATAATGACGCTTCTTTGAAAAAAAAATTAAAATTTCAGAAAGATTTGTGTGAGAACATAGAATAAACATTATAGTTGGTTTAGAATAAAAGTCATTACAATGTTGGTTATTTTCAACCCAGCATTGGATCAAAAAGGGATGAACCCAACCGCTGGGTTAAAATTAATGTTTATATTTGACAAAACAATGGGTTAAAACATGTTGTGTTAAAACAACCCAGCATAGGTTACTTTACAACTAAACGATGGGTTTGTCCCTTTTTGACCCAATGATGGGTGGAAAATTGCCACTACAAAACTTGACTGCATGTTATTTCATGTATGTAAAATCATCTTTGTTCTGCAGGTTTGGGCTTCGCGCTGGCTGTAACTGAGACACAACCAACAAAGATGTGCTTCATGTGGTAACATCTAAATGAACCTTTTTATTAATTTGATTAAAAACAGTTCTTGGCCACCATAGACTACCATGGTAGGAAAAATGACAATAGTAGTCAAAGTGCCCCATAATGGTTTGCGTTCCTACTTTTTTCAAAATATCTTCTTTTGTGTTCAACAGAACCATTTTTATTCTACTATGGTAGTCAATGGCGGCCAAGAACTGTTTGGTTGACATTCTTCCAAATATCTCTGTGTCCATCAGTGTTAATTTCGTTGACGAAAACTACGACGAAAAGTATTCGTTAACGACATGTTTTCACTGACGAAAACGAGATGATAACTAAATAAAAATGAATGCATGATAACGAAAACTGTAATAAAAATATACTGACATTTTCGTCAACTAATAAAAACAATACGAAAATATTCTTGTCCCAACTGGCACACATCAGTTTGTGGGCATGTGCTGCTTATATCATATAAACGGCAGAGAGAAGTCTCTGGGAGAAGGGGAACTAAGCACAGACATATATTCACCAGCGCTGTCCTCTACTGATTATAGAAGTGATGAAGTGAGTCAAACTGTACATTCGAACCAAATATGTAACATGTTTGCATGACTAGAGAAATGTATTACAATTTATATGAAAGCTATTTCTCATTCATTGCCGTCTCAAGCAAAGACAGTGCAGCTCTTTCTTCAAAGAGGCATGCCATGAGCCAATAGCCTTTGAGTGTGAGCCCTGTCAGAGCGTTTCATTGGTTGAATGAACTGAATGAACACGCCCTACTTAACGAGTCAATTGAGTCAAATGGGTTTGAATGAACTGGAACATGTCATTCATGGTCTAATATTCTGTGTTCCAACAATGCATATCTAGTTACTGAACTTTTCTGAAAAATAAAGGTAATGACCTGGTTTAATTTCATTCTAAGGTGAAGTAAATTATGTCAAAACAGTTGAATCTTTGAATGGAACATTTAATTGCACCAAGTAAATGATTTAAACCATTTAGATTTTAGTAGACTTAATATAATGAATGTTTTTCATATTTCGTCGACTAAAACTAGACTAAAACTAAAATGATGGGGTTGACTAAAAATGTGACTAAAACTAAACTGCATTTTCGTCAAAAGACTATATTAGACTTGTCAGGGCAGGGTAATACTCTTGAATATTCCAAAACACAGTAAAACCAACATACAGCCACTAACTTAACTAAAACATCACTCAGTGGAGCTTTTACTTCACAATGACTGGCATTAGCGCTATCGGAGTCCAGAACGGTCCGGAGTGTAGTGGCTAATCAAACAAACGACTTCCAGAGCCTCCGGCGCGCCATGCAAGCTATTATAAGATCCATGTGAGTCAGCTGAGAACCGCCACGCTGAAGGGTGTTTATGGACAGGCTCCTGTATTTATAGTTATCCATCAAGAAAAATCTACAGGGGTTTTATCACTGCATATGAATAGAGACGAGCAGAAATGCCTGCCAATTTACCCCATTTCTGTCCTCCATTCTTCATAATGACAGAGAAGATGCTGCAGAAAAAAAACGTGGCGTGTTTGACTGCTTTTTGCACAATTGCTTTTGTGTCATGTTTGATTGTATTTGGATCTGAGGGGTGTTGTCGGCCCAGGATTATAATATGTCCAAAAAGTCTATGTGTATATGATGCGAACCCTTTAAAAATTCCTGGAGCCTAATGTGTTAGGTTTTATATTTAATTTAAATGGCGATACTCTTAAAAACAAAGGTGCCCAAAGGTGACCATATTTGATGACCATTTACCTTTTAACAGTCTGCAGAACCCTTATCCTGAACAAAGAATATTTTGCGCAACACAGATGATCCATGGATATTAAACGTTCCTATTAAACCACACAGACTGACAAAGAACCCTTTAGGAACCTTTATTTTTAACATTGTACTGCATGTCATTCTTAGAGGTATTGAGATTTTCTTAGATAGGGAACACCTGGGCAAGTTGTCATACTTTTCACTCCAGTGTATATTTTAGAAGGTGGGTTCCACTTAGTCAAAAAATGGTGCTATAAATAGTACAAAAAGTGGTTCTTGGCTCGTAATCAAAGGGGAAGCACTTTTAGTGCTATATAGAACCATTTCTTGGTGATTCAGTGGTTCTTCAGAGGTTCTTCAGAGGTTCTTTGGGATGACTGAGGTGCTATATCACCGCTTCTGTATAAAGAACTTGTTAAGCCCCTGTATGGTTCTTCAGGGGTTCTATTAAAGCTAAAGAACCTGTAAAGAACCACTGAAGCACCAAGATATGGTTCTATATATAGCATTATGAGCCAAGAACCACTTTTAGTGCTTAGAACACTTTGCAAGACTTGAATTGTTGCTCATCGAGATTTTGGATCAGCGGTTCTAATCGTTAAACTGCATACAAATGGTTTGTTTTATTGTTACCTGTCTCAGACTCATCTCAAGAGCTTTTTAAACAGAGGCTGTCTCTCTATCTGTCACTCTGCAGTCTAGTGTCCCATTCCCCAGGGAGAACCTGTCCTCTCAGATATTCCTGAAGAAACTTCCTCTGGGGAGAAGAGAGGAAAACTGACAAAGCCTGGAGGTTTATTTGCACATAGTAAGCGTTGGCTGTTGTTAAATTGCTTTGCTTCAAAACCTTCAGTTTGAATTGGGTAAACATGGAACATAATGTATCTAAGATTGTGAAGTCTTAGTGAGCGTTGCGCATCCTTGCGAAGGTCACCACTGTGGTGTTCTAGGTGTTTGCCTGGTCATTGCTGCTGTAGGTTGTTGCTTGGATATTATTTGTGTGTTCTTGCTGCCTCGAGTCTCTGATGTTCAAGAAGAATCCATCAACTATATCAAAACAACACGTTTTGCATACAGTTTTTAGTATAAATAAAACCCATGGCTTCATTTGTACAGATTTATAATTTTAACACACAAGTCAAGTGTGAGTCAACAGCTAATTTAGACCAAACACAAGTGTGTCTGTTTGCAGACTTTATTGAGAGGAATGTTTACACGATTCATTGTAATGAAGTCATTTATGATTCAATTATTTTGTCAATTATAATGCCACTTTAGCATTTTTCATGAATACGTATTGCATAACATTACAGAAAAACCACATGAATGTCCAATGCAATCTCACGGAAATTAATAGCTGTTTTACGAGGTGGCTTATTTTGTCTGATTTGTATGAATTCATTCAATCTTGTTTGTACGTTTTAGTACGATTTGCTTACGCCAGTGACGTAGGGGTGGGGTTAAGGGAGGGTCTACCCGGTAGACTCTACCGTATTGTTTTGTTTCTAATAATCATACGTTTTGGGACAATTCACACCGTACAGATTTACAGTAAATTAGCCACCTTGTAAAATATTTGCAGATTTCTGTGAGTTTAAGGTGACATTTCACATGTGCACTGCAAATCGCTTTGGATGAAAGCATCTGCCAAATGCTAATGTAAATGTTTTGTGTTAAACCCTATGTACAAACATTAATGAGGTTAAATAGTTTTTTAAATGGTGTGAATGTTGATAATTTTTCAGACCTAGTTATTTTGTTTAAATAGGAAATTTAAATGTTAATTTAATTTACATCCATCCTTAAGTAGGAAACTTGTTCTTAATTTATAATAAACAAAAGTAATTTTTAACTATTTTTTAATTGTTTTATTTTTTAGTTATAATTTATTTTTGCTAGACAGATATAACTCAAATGTGTCCTGAAGTGTCACTTTAGTCGCTCTCACTCTGAGCAAAAAAATAAGATAAGATAAGATAGATAAGATACAAATCAAGTTCTGCACATCAAGTTCTCCAAACACACAGCTGTGTGCGCGGATGATTCTGTGATGGAAAATGTGGCAACAGTTCCAATGAATAAGTAAACAGTTACAGGCTGACATCTAAGTAAACAATACAGTTCATATGTGTAAATGAAGTGTTTTTCATTTGTTTATTAACATCTGGGCCCGTATTCATGAAAAATCCTAGGGCACAGAGTTGCTCCTAGTGACAAAATTGGCCTTCTGAAAATTCTTAGAAATGTGGGCGTTGCCCCTTAAAATGACAGAAAAGATCCTAGTAAAGAAAAAATAAATTCATAAAGCATCTTAACCCTTAAAAGAGCTCTTAAGGTCCAAAATTTTAGGAGTAGCAAGGAGGACTTTTAAGAGACTTAAGAGTTTCTTTAGCAGCAGAGAAAATGGACGAAACACGAAAAGTGAGAAGAAATGTGTTGCAATGCATGACTATTTCCATTTTATCAGATTTTTTTAATGTTTTTTGTGTGTGTGCTGCTTTGATGCAATGCAAATTGTAAACGCGCTATAACATTAAATGATATTGAATTGAATGACAGTGAATTAATAAGACACAACACATTAGAAGTTTGTGACCGATCCTATTAGAGACACGTTAACATCTCCAAGATAGCGCAGAAATGCCATAGTGCCAGAAATAGAAGAAATCACTACAGAGACTTATTATGCCACTGTTCATTTTCTATCAAATACGTTGACATTAACAGCATGGTAAATAGAAAATAAAGAATATATGTGTGTGTGTGTGTGAGTATGGTAAAACAGAAAAAAATTACATGTGCAATTTCAAACTAATGACCCTATACTTAAAAGCACTCTTTTTCCTTCTTGGCCAACCAACCAATCACAGTCTTCAAAAGACATAGCAACGGGGTCAGCCCCGCCTCCTCACTAAGATTAAAGTTTTACTTTTTTCCTTGCTCAGAGTTGCTCTCAGATTGATCCTGATTCGTTTTTAAGCTAAGACTCCTACGTAGAAGCTTGTAAGCTAAATTAAGAGCTTTCTTAGAGGATTCTTAGAAGCTTTAAGAATACGGGCCCAGGATTCTAAGTGATGCCGGTACAGCTGGTGTGTAAGAATAACTGGTCTATGACACTAATAAATGTGTTTTGTATGGACAGGGTATAATAGGTCTCTTATGATGTGGTTTACTGTAGCTTCACTGGGTTTGTCCATGAGATGTAAAAGGCTAATGAGAACGCGTTTACCTGTGTTTTGAGCCTAATGAGTCGCCACGAGGGACCCGCGAGCGCCAGAACGCAGACCAATCAGAAGAATATTCCCAGCTGTACACAAATAGCCAAAACATTAAAACTACATTAGCATACCAGTGGTGCAACAAATGGGATCGGATTGTTTTCATATCCAGTTAAAGGGATCGTTCAGTAAAACATAAAAATGCAGTCTTCACTATTCACCCTCGTGTGGTTGTAATGTGACTCTTTGTTCTGCAAGACACAAAAGAAGATATTTTGAGAAATGTCTCAGTGGTGCCATGGTCATGCAATGGAAATCAGGGGGTTCAGTGTTGTTCGGTTATCAATGTTCTTCAAAATATCTTCAAAAATAAACTCATACAGGTTGAAAACATGATGAAAGAATTTTCTTGTGTGTATATTTTGCATATATACAGAAAATGTCTTTATATGACAGTCTTGAAAGAAAGTTTTTCTTTTGACGTTCATTTTGAGTTGGACCATGATATATATTATGCCCTTTCTCTCAATGATATTCTGTTCTGTTGTCAATAATGGCATTCTTTCATAGTGGACCATCCATTTTCCAATTTGTATTCACATGCTGGCTGTGCACCAGCACTCTCTCTGGCGGCGTGCGATGTGGCACCATCACAATGGATTCAGCCTCCTTGGTAAATATTTTCATTGGGGGATAGAGAAGTGTATTAGTGTTTGGAAATGTATTAAAATACAGCCATTTGTTTAGTAATCCATCATCAACATGTGTTATGGAGGTTGCTCCGGGTTACAGGGTACATTGATTTTTTCTGTTTTTCTTTCATATCAAGGTTTAGCATCCAAAGTGGGATCATATGCAATAACAAATAGTGTTGAGTTGAGTTCTGCTCTGCACACGTTACACAGGTTTGTTGAAGGCTGGTTTGTCGCTTGTTTTTCAGAACTGAATTTAGCTGTACAATGTGTTGTATATTATCAGTGTATCTCAACCTTTTTGAAAGATGATATAGAAAGATAATAACCACTAAGTAAAAACTTGATTTTTAGGTGTTGCCTGAAAGTCAAGTTTATTTCTTGAATTGATTTTTGTATTGTTATATGTATTGTTACATATACATATAGTATGAATAAAATAATATTATATATTGATGAAATAAGGATACAGGCTTGGTACATAACAAAACTTTTTGTGGGATTTTTTTTCTTTCTATGTATATAGAATCAGATTTACTAAAGCAATGATGCAAATGAGGTTTGCCGAAGGTAAAGCTCAATCTTTTTGTGGGAAATTGTTTTTTTCTATGTAATCAGATTTACTGAAGCAATGATGCAAATGAGGTTTGCCCGGCGCAGGTAAAGCTCAATCTTTACAAACTTAGTTGACATAAAAAAGAGGCGTTCGAATTGAAAAGACTGTTCGTATAGTTTTTAGTTTAACTGGATTTGCGAGTGACTAAGACTCTATTTACCAAATTCACCTGAGTGACGGCCGAATGAAGCAGGTTCTGGCTTTGCTCCTAATTGAATTCAGAACAAGGAGACGAGTGTCAATTATGCTCTCTTTCAGACAGCTCGAGCAACCTCAACACGTCTCAGAAGAACAGAAGGCAAGCACGAAACATCTGCACGTCAGACGGACTGCACAGAAAGGACAGCCGGAGCATCGCAGGAGGCCTGATATGAGATGCAGGTAAAGCAGATTTGGCGCAGGAACCGGCGAGTTCGTTCTAACTCAACCCTGGGTCAATCCAGCCATTAACAGAATGTCACCATTGGCAGAAGGTGGCGATTATCGGAAGGGCTCTTAAAAGCGCAAACCCTTACACATACTCGCTTCGGTTCTCTCTCATGGGATAATTGGAGAAAATGTCCATCATTGATGGCCCTCCCATTCCACAGCTTATAATTCTGATAAAAGCAGAAGACTGGATTCCCGCTGGGATCATCTGGCCATGTTTGTCATCCAATAATATGATGCATAGTTTCATTTCAAGCATAATTAACATAAAGATGTTTGCAGACAGATGAATTAGTGTGCTTTAGCAGTTTAGAAGTGTTTTCTCTGCTCTGAGAACTGCATTTACAATAGTGGCCAAAAGTAATGTAAGGAGGGAACATTTGTGCATTATTTGCTTTTAATGACTCTCCAGGTTCAATGAAAACATAAAACTATGAGAAGTATGGTACAAAAAAGAGAAAACACTAAATGGGGTTGAATTATTTATTTGGCATACTACAGCATATCAGGCAATTTAGGTTTTATTCTGATATGCGAAACGAGAAATAGCAAGCTCACATGAAATAAAGCAAGTGGAGTTTTATCAATTATTAATATTTTTGCTGATTCTCTCTTGTTTTTGACTACAGAAGTCATTCTCATGGGTCTTGACTCAATGACTGAATAAGCTTTGCTCATGTGTTGTGTTGTGTTGTGTTGTGTTGTGTTGTCATTTAAAATGGACTCAGTGCACAAGCGTTAGTGACGAACTTCCGATGTTGTCAGAGGTCGGGATATCAGTATCCGGTTTCATTTCTAAAACTATTTAACATGCCGAAACAACGACCAGGGAAAACCAAATTATATATTTTTATCACCGATAACGAACATCAGCATGATATCAGAGAAGTTTTATGTTCTCAGTTTGCGATGCCTTGAGTTTAGCAGTTTCCTTATAATCAACTTCTAAGGTGGAAAAATTGCGTAACGTGAGATTATTCATCTAATCAGTGGGATAACGGTTCGTTCTCTCGACAACAGCTAGTGTTTATTACAAGTCAAATGTGACAGTAATGAGGCTTTCCCCAGTCATTGTTTAGGTATGTTAGGCCATTTTAGAAGTTAAACCGAAACTGATATCTTGACGTCTGACAACATTGGATGTCCGCCACTAATGCTTGTGCACCGAGTCCATTTGACACCACTTTTGACCATTATTGTACTTGTTGGAAACAAATCATGATTTAATTTATATACAGTAAGATCAGCTTAAACTTTCTGTGTGTCATTCAGTGTTTGTCATGTACACTCCAAAAACTGTTGTGTTAAAACGTCTTGGTTACGACTGTAACCTCCATTCCCTGATGGAGGGAATGAGACATTGTGTTGAGAGACACACTGGGGTTTGATCTTGAGAACCTATCATCTCCGAGAGGAATTTAAAGAGGGCCGAGAGGGCCCGTAAGGCGCAGCTATCAGTACTTGCTGTCCCTCTTCCCTGACCTTGCACAGGACCTGTGCAAGGAGGCTCACTGGGGGGTAGGCGTACTTCCTCTTGTCCCACGGCCAGCTGTGTGCTAAGGCATCCGTGCCGAGGGGTCCCTCGGTCAGGGAATGCCAAAGCGGGCGATGGGTGGAGTCCGGGGAGGCAACAGGTCCACCTGCGCCTGGCCGAACCGCTCCCATATGAGCTGGACTGCGCGGGGATGGAGTCGCCATTCTCTGCGGGGCGTCCCCTGCCGAGAGAGCGCATGGCTGTCTGGTTCAGGTCACCCGGGGTGAAGGTGGCTTGCAGGGACTTGGTCACCTGCTGACTCCAGAGGAGGAGGCGTCAGGCGAGTCGTGACATCTGCGGTCAGCGTATGCCGCCTTGGTTGATGTACGCCACCGCAGCCGTGCTGTCCGACCAGACCAGCACGTGTTTGTCCTGCACGAGGGGCCGGAGCCTCCTTAGTGCCAAAAGGACAGCCAGCAACTCCAAGCAGTTGTTGTGCCACCGCAGCCGGGGACCCGTCTACTGCCCCGATACTGCGTGCCCGTTGCACACTGCACCCCACCCCTGCAGGGAAGCGTCTGTCATGACCATGACGTGCCTCGAACCTGCCCAAGCGGAAAGGTCAGATCTGACCAGGGGTTGAGGGTGCGAAGGCCCTGAGTCGTTACCGTAATGCGCCTGGTGCCGATGCCATGCCATCCAGGGAACACGACTCTGAAGCCAGTGCTGAAGCGCCGCATGTGCATCAACCCAAGAGGGATTACCCCTGTCGAGGATGTGCCCCAGGAGCCTCTGAAAATGTTTCAGCGGGACCGCTGGCCTGACAAATTTCAGACAGTTCAGCACCGACTGCGCACGCTCGTTGAGACACGCTGACATACGGACAGAGTCTAGTTCCACTCCGAGATAAGAGGAGCTCAGCGCTGTTGAGAGCTTGCTCTTTTCTCGGTTGACCTGTAGGCCCAGATGGTCTAGGTGCCGGAGCACGAGGTCCCTGTGCATACATAACATATCTCGCGAGTGTGCAAGATAAGCCAGTCGTCGAGATAGTTGAGTATCCGCACGCCTTGCTCCCTGAGGGGTGCTAAGGTAGCCTCTACGAGTTTGGTAAAAACCTGAGGAGAAAGTGCCAGACTGAAGGGCAGGACCTTGTACTGATACGCTCTTCCCTCAAACGCGAACCGCAGGAACGGTCGGTGTCAAGGGAGGATGGAGACGTGAAAGTACGCGTCCTTCAGGTCAACTGCCACGAACCAATCTTGGTGACGAACTGAGCCAAGATGCGCCTCTGCGTCAGCATCCTGAACTGCAGCTTGTGTAGGTGCTTGTTCAGGAGGCGCAGATGCAGAATGGGATGCAGCCCCCCACCTTTTTTGGGCACTATGAAGTACGGGCTGTAAAACCCGGAAGACATCTCGGTTAGAAGGACGGGTTCGATCGCACCTTTCGCCAGAAGGGCGGCAACCTCGTCCCGAAGCACGGGAGCGTTCTCCCCTCGAACCGAGGTGTGGAGAATGCCTCGAAACTTGGGCGGGCGCCTGGCGAACTAGATCGCATAACCGAGACGGGATCGTCCTCTCTAGCCAGCGTGACGGGCTGGTGCACTCTTGCCAAGCGCCCAAGAACCGTGACAGCGGAACCAGAGGGACAATCTACTTCACCGTGCCGTGGGAGACTGGTTCGGTGACTGACAGAGCAGTCACCTCGCACAGGGTGGAACCCCGGGGAGGTTGATGGCTGTGCTGACTTACCTGCCTGGTGTTACCGCCGGCCAATGCAACGTCAAGTGGAGATTGCGGAAGGGAGCGAGAAGTTTGTCGCCCAGCGCACCATCGTATCGAGAGTGCTGCGGGGAAGCCCGGAGAGAGGGAAGCTCTTTCGAGAGAGTAGGTGCCCGGCCCTAAAAAGGTCCCGGCTTGGGTGGGGGACGTGGCAGGTGGTATCCCGCTTTGACCCGCCGGCGATGACCTGGCCGGGGAGGTCGGGCCCGCTGTTACTCTCAATCCCCCTGGCTCATCCCGTCAGGGCCGCTCTGTCTCCTAGGCGGGTTCCTAATGGGGTAGAAGCCCTCTCCCGTGGGGATCTGCATCTCTGGCGGACCGTTGCTTGGAGGGCCCCAATACCAGAGGGGCCACCACGGGGGGCGGGGCTGCTGGGGGGCAGGCTACGCTCGCGACCTCGACGACCGATAGGTGGCCGGGTCACGGCGGAGCAGTCTGCTTCTTCACCACTGAGAACCTCCACAGTGTCACCACACAGCCCCGCTTGCGAGATGAGCGCTTCTAGAAGGCTCGCCTTCTGAGCGTCACTACGCAAGGTTGAGCCACAGATGTCTCCCTTGGACCACTATCGTGGACGTCGTCCGACCCAGGGCATCCGCCATGACCTTCGTTGCCGAGGCGCGAGGACGGAGGCGGTGCGCAGCCGGGTCGGTCTTCCCATCAATCAGATCTTAAAGCTTTGGCTTACGACCCTGATGGGCCACCATAGCATTATGAGCCTGATGGACCGCCATAGCGTGGAGGGCGGAGGCAGTTAACCCACAGCATCGTAAGTCTTTGACACAAGTGTCAAAGAGTTTACATGCCATGGAAGGGAGCCTTGGTTGACCCCTCCAAGTGGCAGCGTCCGCGGTGCACCGCGGCTGCACATTCCACCTGGGGGACGTCGACATATCCCTTAGCTGCCCCACCGTCCAGGGAAGTAACAGCTCCTGAGCCCGTCAGATGGGAATGCGCCGCGAACGGCATATTCCACGTCTTTGTGAGCTCCTCATGCACCTGCAGGTCAAGCACGGCCGTCATCTCTGCGTCGCCTCATCTTGGGCTCGACCACCCGGGGGCGGGAGCTCCAAGGGGCTTCGCATCCGATGCCAGGAGGTAGCTGTCCGACGTTATGACAGAAAGTTCGTCCTATCCCATTGTCGAGTCTGCCCGCTATGGGACGGTATACCGCCGCCCATCGGGGACAAGCCGGTGAGCGTACCGGGGCACGGATGGTCCGCGAGCCGAAACTGGTGGAGTGACATCCGTGGGAATCCCCAATCTCCCCCGCCGCTCGCCAAAGCGGTCGACCTCACCAAAGTGGCAGTCGTCTACGCTCTGGAAGCAGACGGGGTTGCAGCTACATTCCTGAAGAACGTAGCCGACCGTGACCGCAACACCTTAATCGACGAGCCCTGCCACTGCATGCTGGACCCCCAACATGCAATACAGGTGTCGTGCTCGTCGGACTCATGTATGAGCCTGTCATACCCAAGAACACAGCTGCGAGACCTGCCCGAAGACAGCGCAGACTGTGAGAGGAAATTTGCTCTTATAGAAATATCTGCGGCTTGCTGCTGAGACGCCCAGGTGAATTCCGCTACCAAGAGGGAGAAATCCGCTGCTTCGCATCCTAAATCCAGCAGTCTGGAAGAATCTCGAAGAGATGGAGTGCTTGACATGTACGTCATGCAGGTTCCGAAGAACAAAGGATGAATGAATGACCGCCGCCACCTCCCTTTTATACTCGTATATGCACGGGGCGGGGACTGGCGTGCGTGTGCCATTCGCCAAAGCCCATTGGCGTTTTATATTCCTCTCGGAGATGATAGGTTCTCAAGATCAAACCCCAGTCTGTCTCTCAACACAACGTCGAGAGACCGACTGAAGGGGAACAACACATTTTGTGTTCAGTTAAGGACAACACACAAAATGTTTTGTCCGTAACTGAATACATCTCTTGTGGTATGTCGCCGACAACACATTTCGTGTTACTTTTGACACAACTTCTGTTGTGTTGTTACAATAACACATAATGCATTAAATAGCATAACACAAGCAATGTGTTAATGATAAACACATCCTTTTTAAGAGTGTAGATAAATAATATAAAGAGATGCTGCTAAAAGAGTTTTTAGATATTACTACAGAAGCCAAGCAGAAGAACAAATATTTGAAATTTCTATAGACATGCATTTCAAGCCCTGCTGTAGAGAATCTTTTGACTCGGGTCACTCCGAACACCCTAGCAACCAACTAGCAACCACCCAAAACTCCTTAGCAACAAACCAGAGCACTCTAGCTATCACGTATAGCAACTCGCTAACACACACGCGAACGCATTGGCAACCGCTCAAAAACACGAGCGATTGAGCTGTTTGCAGAGGAGAGAGAAAGAGCAAAGGCGATATTATAATGACTGTGATAAGTGTGAAAAAGAGTCCTATTATCCTATTACACCCCCCCCCCCCCCCCACCCCCCCCCCCCCCCCCCCCCCCCCCCCCCCCACACACACACACACACACACACGCACACACACACAACTACACTCCACAAATTACCGACTGCCCACTGAAGTGGAGAAACTCGGTGAGAATGAGATGGTCTCCTAATCACCCTTCTGGGAATTGTTCCTCTTGTTGCTTACGTGACAGTGTGAGATCTGAACACTTCAGCTTACGAGAGCTTGGATACTATTATCTTGTTTGTGTGTGTTAATATACAGTCATGTGCAAAAAAGTACACACTCATCGAATTATGTAATAATAAGAAATCATCTGGTTCAATAATTAGTTGAATAGACGAACAACCCCTTACATAAAAGTGTATTTAAGTGTGCCATTAGTAGACATCTTTATAAAATAAAAATAAGAAAGAATACTTTCAGCCTTCTTTCTAAGTGCTTCTCGGAAATATACTTCAAATTACACTTACAGTATATTTGACTTACTGACATAAAATGTGTATTGGTCTATATTTGTACGCAGCATTAAGTATTCTAACTTTGCTCTTTTGACAACTTTTACTAGATGTTTACTAAAAGTATACTTCAAAGTGTCCTTTCATAAACTAAGTAAACTAGTTTACAGTAGGTAGTTTTAAACACTGTAAAAAAATGACACGGATATTTACAGTACTTAATATTTAATAACAATATTACACAAATATTTTTAAGTTCTTTAAATCTTATTTTTAATGCAATATTCCATGAATAAATCACGTAAAATTACCTAAATTATTTAAGCACGTCACATATTAAACTTAAAAAAATCAAGCAGAAATACTAATTTGAGCATTGGAGTTAACTTCTTGGTCTTTTTTAACTTCAGTTTAACATTTATTATTGTTTACAACATGTATGATGTGCAAGTAAGCTGAGAGTTGTCTCAGTACTGGCATTAGCAGCATTACTGTTCATTGAGTGAATAACACACATCATGAGCTCTCCCAAAACCTGAGCACCACACTTCTGAACGATGGTAACCACAAAACTCTAACATACAAACAGAAGCACTTCTAAATCTTAAAGACAACTGAACAATAAACACTATCAAGTCTTTCACTTTATTGTAAAGTCCATAAAATAGCACTTTTTCACAAAAATGACTCTCCTAATATTGTCGCATGCAAAGCATGATGGGAACTCTAAATGCGCTGCCCAGTTAGTGAAATTAACTAAAAAATAATAATGTAGTCCCACCACAAAATAATTAAGTAAAATCCTTTATACAAGTTTAAGTGGGTTGACCATGATAAAATCAAGCTTAATTCATTCAATAATTTGTGCATTTAGAATTCCAAGATTTTTTCTATCGTTTTAACTTAAATTTTGGTTAAAAAAATAAGAACACAACTGTATTAAGTAAAGTTTACTCAATTCATTTAATGAAATCTACCACGACACAGAATCATTTTTTACAGTGTAGTTGTGCACTCGGTTTATACAGTTACACACAGTTACAGGTTACTTTTGCAAACCAAAAAGTAGACCAATTTAGCCCCAAGCATGTAGTGAAATACACTTATAAATATACCAGTGAGACATTTACATTAGTACATTTAAATAAAACTTAAATATGTGGCCCGGTTTCACAGACAAGGCTTAAGGCGAGTCCCATGCAGACTAAAATGAATGTGTGACCTTTCTTAACTGAATATAACTTGCCCAGAAATATCTTAAAATATATCAGTGCCATTGTTTTGTCTCAAGATACACACCAGTAATGTTTTCTTCTAAGGCATTATTATAAATGCGACATAAATATCTTCATTCAACTAAGGCATAGTCCTGGCTTAAGCTAAGCCGTGTCTGTGAAACCGGGTCTATATGTCACTCTAAAAAGTTTAAATGTGATTAACTCAATTGTTTTGGTGAAGCAATTTACACTTAAAAATTGAGTACATTTAAAAGCTGTGAAATCAACAAAAAAAATAGTGAAATACAGTAACTCAAATATTTATATTAGAATTCACAAAAATATAATTTGTTAATTAAATACTGTACTTATTTCTTTTCATTATATAAATTTAGATAGTACATGTACATTTTAGAAAAATGTTGGATTTTTAATCATTTTTAAATATGAAAAATCACTTAAAAGATTTCATTAAGTTAATAGCTGTTCATTTTTGTGAAATTTGCACTGAATTGATTTTTAGAGTGAAACTTCAAGGATACAGTTCACAACATATTATTTATTTATTATTTATTCAACAAAAACTAGGTTTTTCACAGTTTTTCATTTCATGACACTAAAATATTTTCAAATGGAAGCACAATACACATTGCTTCTCTTTTATTAAGATGTTTTTATTTTCCTTGTCATTGTGTGAACAAAATACACGTTTAATCGCAACCCTGCAATACTTTATGGCAAGTAGTATTGCTGTGTATTGCCAAGGGCGTTGCGATACGATACTAGTCACAATAAAATGTATTGCGATATATTTTGATATAATACATACTGCAATATATTGCAATGCTGCAAAATGTAAAAAGAAAATAAGCTGAAAATACAACTTGTTGTGGACCACCTGGGGTATTTTTGAACATCCCACCAATAGAATCCATCACATAGGCTACCAGTAGACACGATTATAGTTTCAATTAAAACCAATACGATTTCTATTATAACCCACGCGTCGGCTCTGGAAGCTGTGTGTACTGTATATGAAGTGATTTTAAAAAAATGTAGCGATAGTAGAGGTTGGACTATCGATAGTTAATTAGTTTGCTGTATCGATATTTTTGCACAGCCCTATGGCAAGTTAACAATACCATTGATTCAATGATTTTTGCAGTGCTATAAATAAAAGCGCGTATGACCGGACGTCATGGAAGAAGCCCTTGTTGAATATCGGTTGTATTTATTGTTGCCATGTTATGATAAAGACAGATGGGGTTTGTCAGACACGCCTCTCAAACACATTTGCTGTCATCAGTGTGAAAAAATAGATCCTGTAGGCTTTAAGATACGGATGATGAATCGTGTTCGCCCACGTGCATCACATGTTGATATTTCTCTGTTTTTGCTTCTCCTACTTTCTGTTGATTTACTTACTGTAACTGCTTTTGTCAGTTTCTAATGGTACAAAAACATTACCATGGTAACCAGAAATCCTGCCAATGTACCGTAGTTACTCCAGTTATGGGTTACTACTGTAAAAGTGTGTTATTGCATCAGTGTAAACAATTTTTTGTTTGTTTGTTGGTATTTATTTATATTTATGCATTTGGCACTTTTATCCAATCGACTCACAGTGTATCTAAGCTATAGGCCATACTTTATCATATCGGAGTCCAACCCACAACCTTTGCTCCGCTAATGCAAGACCAAATGTGTGCGTGTGTGTGTAAGCACTTATGTGTGTGTGTGTTTTAATTGGTTAGACAGGTGTGAGACAGACACCCAGCTGTGTACTGAAAGAGAAACAGGGAGCACGCTTGGAACACAGAACAGCAGTTGGACCCGCTGAGATGATTATTTAGCATCCCCACGCTTCTCCTCAAAGAAATTAATGTTTTCTTAAAGTCTAATTGGTTGTTGGTTTTAGCGTTCAGTCTGAAAGTATCC
This sequence comes from Triplophysa rosa, assembly GCF_024868665.1. NCBI lineage: Eukaryota > Metazoa > Chordata > Actinopteri > Cypriniformes > Nemacheilidae > Triplophysa > Triplophysa rosa. The sequence continues at coordinate 26,511,447 of NC_079894.1, read as the reverse complement.
CCCACTGCCGAGCATCTGCTGAAAGCGTCTGCTGAAAGCTGTGGTTTAGTCAAGTAATCACACGGTATAACTAAACACATACTGAGAGTAAGATGTGCTATCATAATATCAGTGATGGAAGTCATTAAAACAGATACAATTACCGCTTTTATTCCTTCCATTCCTTATTGTCTCTGGTATTGTGGTTAAATATCCACCATGGCTACAAAGAATTACCATGGTAACTACAGTTCCCCACCAAAGATAGGTTTAAACTGTAATCTGAGTTGACAAGAGCTTAAAACCTCTCTAAAACCATCAAACCAAACCAGTGGAACCAGTCTAGTCTTCAGCTAAAACCAGCAAACCGCCTGCAGAGTTCAAGTTCCCTTTCTGTCGGTCTCTCGACGTTGTGTCGAGCCGACAGATGGGGTTCGCTCTTGAGAACCTATCAACTTCTGACTAGTTTAGAAAAGGCCAATGAAATTTGCATGCCGGACTCCGCCCCCGGATATCCGGGTATAAAAGGGAGACGGCGTGCTGCATTCATTCACCTTTTGTTCTTCGGAGCCTTCACACTGATCGACTTTGAGACTTCAAACTCTACGCCGAATTACTGCTGGAATCTTACGACGTGGTGCAGCGGACGGTCCCTTCCTGCAACGACTTCCCCTGGGCGTCTCGGCAGTGCCAGGAGTGTTCGAGTGTTTTTTTCTAAAAGAGCAAATTTCTCCAGCGTGGCATGTCCCGCTGTTCTCATGGGTGCAACACACTCATTTAGGAGGGGGACGGACATGGTGTCTGCTTCCAGTATGCTGGGGCAGTCTTTGTTGTTACTTTCTGCCTGCACTGCGTGCGGTTGACGATTCAGACGTTGCGTCACAGGTGGCTGTGTTCCCACGGGACTCAGCCACCACCTCGTTTGCTCCCCGTTCCGTGACGGCAGGACTACGGCCCTGCCGCCCTCTACTGCAAGCAGCGAGGGTGATATGAGGATTACTGTGAGCGTTAATCCGCCAGCCACTGGCTCACGGACCGTTCGCACCTCGTCTAGCTCGTCTGACCGTTCCCCAGGAGATGGTCCCACTGTCTTGTTCCTCAACCACGTATTCGGACACGATGCGTGTTGATGAGATGTCTCTTGCAGCATCGGGGGGTGACGTACTGCCATCCGACTCCGACGATTCCTCGGGCTCCCTCCCTCGGGGGGTCGAGCCCAGGAAGAGGCGAAAGTCAAAATGTCAGCCATGCTTTCCCGGACTGCCGTGAGCATTGTGTTGCAGTGCCCACACTGCCTCTCCCAGCGCTCGCGGCTGGTTACATGGTGCCTCGGGTTTGAGTGCGGCTCCAGGCCGCGCCCGCCCCCAGTGCCGTGTTTACCGGAAGTGCATGAAGAACTTAGCAAGACCTGGAACGCCCCTTTCCGGCACGTTCACGTCAAACAAGTTCTGTCACCCTCTCTTCCCTTGAGGGTGAGGCAGCTAGAGGATACGTCAATGACCCCCAGGGAGGAGCATGCCGCCGCGGTGCACTCGTGCCCGCAGGCGGCGGCCACCTGGGGGGCTCGACCTAGACTCCCGTCCAAAGCATGGAGGGTCTCGGCATCTCCGGTGTCGAGAGCTTACATTGGTGCGGGCCAAGCTGCCTCCTCTCTCCACGCTATGGCTCCTGCCAGGCCAAGGCGTTGAGAGAGCTCCACGAGGGTAAGACCGACCCAGCGCTTATGCAGGAACTCCGCGCCGCCACCGACCTCGCTCTATGGGCGACCGAAGGTGAACGCGCGGGCCCTGGGTGGGGCGATGTCCACACTTGTGGTCCATGAGAGACACCTCTGGCCGAACCTTGCACAGATGAGTAACGCCGAGAAGGTCCACCTTCTCGACGCACCCATCTCGCAAGGGGGGGGGGCTGTTTGGTGATACTGTTGAGCCGCAGTTCTCGACAGTGAAGAAGCAGACAGAGGATATCAAGCATATCCTCCCTTGCCGCGACTCGGCCGCCTCGGCCGTCGAGTCCCATGCACCATATTCTTCCCAGCAGCCCTGGTTCCTTCGACGCCCTCCGGCTCTGGCTCAGGCGGCCCCCCGGAAGGGACATCGAAGAGGAGACCATCGCCCCGTCAGCAGCCGCAGCGAAAGCAGAAGCGGCCCTCGTGGGAAGACCCCAGGGAGATTGAGAATACCATCGGGCCCGACACCAGCCATTCCATCGCTGGGTGGTCGATCCGGGACGGTTCCTGCCCCGTCCCAACAGCCCACTCTCTTAAGAGTTTCTTCTCTCTCTGGGTGTTTATCACAGCCGCTCTCACCCTCTACACGACGGTGCTCGGCAACTCGACGTTGCGTCACGGCGAGACCCAATGTCAAGGATAATCAGTAGCCCTCAGCACTCTCAAACGACAGTGCGTTGTGCTACATAATCGCCAGGCAGGTAAGCAGCAGAGCTGATCTCCTCCCCGTGGGCCTCCCCACGGCAAAGGATCTGCAATGCTCACATCGAACCACCCCCTGGGAGGTCGATGAAGCAGATCATACCCCTAGCCCCTGTCTCGGTCCCTAGGAGCCTGTCTAGAGCCCCCAAACCATCACGGTGGCTACGGGATACGATCCGTTTCAGCTAAACGATACAACTTACCAGATGCCCGCTCAAGTTCACGACATCCTTTCAACCTCAGTCAGAGGTTAGGATGCTCCTGTGCTTCGGGCCAGGGTCACCACCCCTCTGGCAAGCAATCGTGCTCGTCGCTCTAGCCGGGATGTTCAACGGGTTTTGCAGACCGTACTTCATCATCCCCAAAAGGGGGGTTGCTAGATCTGCGTACCCTGAACAGGCACCTACTCAAGCTGCCGTTCAGGATGCTTACGCAGAAGCACATCCTGGTGTCTACCAGATGCCAAGATTGGATCATGGCAATCGACCTGAAGGACGCTTACTTTAATGTCTCGCTTTCGAGGGCGGGCATATCAGTAAAGAGTCCTCCCTTTCGATCTGTCCCTGTCCCCACGAGTCTTCACGAAGATCAGGGGAGCCGCCCTCACTCCCCTCGGGGAGAGAGGTGTGCGGGTACTAACTATCTCGACTGGCTCATCTGGGCACACTCACGATATCTGTTGTGTACACACAGGGACCTAGTGCTCCGGCACCTAGATCGGTTGGGACCACAGGTCAGCTGAGAAAAGAGCAAGCTCTCCCCTGTGCAGAGCATCCTCTTTCTCTTTCGACTCCGTCCCCATGACAGCGTGACTGACTCAGAGAGCGGTCAGTCAGTGTTGAACTTCCTGAAGCACTTCAGGCAGTCAGCGGTCCCCCTGAAACAATTCAGAGGCTCCTGGGTACATGGCATCCTCGGTGGGGGTGGTCCCCCTCGGGCTGATGCGCATGCGACCACCCCAACACTGGCTACAGAGTCGGGTTCCCTGGAAAGCGTGGCACACCGGCAGCAGGCGTATGGTCATCACCCCTCTCTGCTGACGCACCCCAACCCCCTGGTCTTCAATGACCTTTTTGGTGGACAGGATCCCCCTAGGGCAGCAAGGCACGTCGTGTGACGACGGTTGCCTCCCTGCAGGGGTGGAGTGTCATGTAAAACGGCAGCTAACACAACTCGCCCGACGCCTCCTCCTGTGGAGTCAGCAGGTGATCAGCTCCCTGCAAGCCACACATATCCCAGGCGACCTGAACCAGACAGCCGACGCACTCTCTCGTCAGTTGACACCTCGCGGAGAGTGGCGAATCCATCTGCGCGCAGTCCGGCTCATATGGGAGCAGTTCGGCCAGGCACAGGGGGACCTGTTGCCTCCCCGGACTCCTCCCATTGCCCGCTTTGGTACTCCCTGACCGAGGGACCCCTCGGCATGGATACCTTAGCGCACAGCTGGCTGCGGGGTAAGCGGAAGTATGCCTTCCCCCCAGTGAGCCTGATTGCACAGGTCTTGTGCAAGGCCAGGGAAGAGGAGCATCACGTGGTACTAGTTGCGCCCTATTGGCCCAACCGGACTTGGTTCTTGGAGCTAAGGCTCTTGACAACAACTCCCCCCTGGCCGATCCCCCTGGCGAAGGACCCCCTTTCCCAGGGGAAGGGGCACGTTACGGCATACCAAGCAGACCCCTGGAACTTCCATGTCTGGACGGGACGAGGAGATCCTGAGTGGCCCACCCCCGGCGGTTGGGACACCATTGAGACTAGGGCCTCGGCCACTAGGCGGCTATACGCCCATAAGTGGTGCCTCTTCTCGTCCTGGTGCTCTTCTCAAAGAGAAGACCCACGGAGATTCTCGATCGGGAACGTGCTGACCCTTCCTCAAGAGAGACTGGAGAGTAACCTCTCCCCCCTCCACACTGGGAGTGTATGTAGCCGCTACGGCCGCTCATCACGACAGCACAACCTGGTCATTAGGTTCCTAAGGGGGCGCAAGAAGGCTACCGCCTCATCCGCGCTCCGTACCCTCTTGTGACCTAGGTGGTGGGCCTCAAGAGCCCCCCCCCCTTGAGCCCCTCGGAGCTGCCGATCTTTCTCACCTCACGATAAAGACGGCTCTCCTGATGGCGCTCACCTCCAAGAGGGTAGGGGACCTACAAGCACCCTCCGTGTCCACAGATTGCCTAGAACTCTGGCCCGGTGATTCTCACGTTATCCTGAGACCCCGGCCCGGCTATGTGCCCAAAGTTCCCACCACTCCCCCTAGAGACCAGGTGGTGAACCTGCAGGCGCTCCCCACCGGGGAGGAAGACCCAACCCCATCCGTGTTGTGTCCAGTACGCGCGTTGCACCTCTACTTGGACCGCACGCAGAGCTTCAGAAGCTCTCAGCAGCTCTTGTCTGTTCGGGAGGTCAGTAGAAGGGGAGGGCTGTCTCCAAACAGAGGTGACGCACTGGATCGTGGATGCCGGCACTATGGCATACCGATCTCAAGATCACCCCTGCCCATTAGGAGTGAGGCACACTCCTCATGGGCACTGGCTCAGGGCGCCTCACTGGCAGACATCTGCAGAGCTGCAGGTTGGGCTATGCCCAACACCTTCGCAAGGTTCTAATACCTACGTGGAACCGGTGTCAGCCTGCGTCCTGCAGGGCAACGTGTAAGACCGGCAGCCGGTAGGGCGTACGCCTGCGAAAGCCCTTCCCCCTTCCTCTAGGGGGATCAGCGGCTATTATGCCTCCCTTCTTTCCCCACTGGGTAAAGAACAGGCATTCCATCCATCACTAAGCACCCTCCTGGGGACAGGCTGGGCAGAGCAGCCCTGCCTACTTAGGCCGGGGTACAGTTGAGTTATCTACCACAAAGCTCTAACCGGACCTAGTGCTCCAGACGTGGTAACCCCCCCCCCCCCCGTGGGCACGTTTTCCCATGAGTTCTCCCCTGATGGTGAGACCATGTGGTGTCTGCACTAATTCCTCCCTATGGTAGGATAGTGGTCTCTGTAGCGTTTTTCCCCCAGGGGGGCATAATGCTTACCCAGTGGCCCTTACGGTGCCGGGCGGCTTCTCGCTGTTAGAGAATCAAGGCCTCCGCCCGTGACGGCCGGTGGCAGGGTCTTCCCACCTTTTTCCCAAAAAGCTCTGGGACCGCCTACCTCTCCACTGGACGGTTACAATTTCGCGCTGGCGCTTACGTGTGACTCGCCCAGGCCAGTCAGCATCGCTCCACTAGAGATTGTGACGCGGCACAGTGCTGTGGCGTTTTCCATAGGAACCCCATCTGTCGGCTCGACACAGCGTCGAGAGACCGACAGAAAGGGAACGTCTTGGTTACGGATGTAACCTCAGTTCCCTGATGGAGGGAACGAGACGTTGTGTCCTTCTTGCCACAACGCTGGCTGCCCGCCGCAGCGGTCGAGGGATGCTCAGGCTCCTCAGACCAAAAGGTGAATGAATGCAGCACGCCGTCTCCCTTTTATACCCGGATATCCGGGGGCAGAGTACGGCATGCAAATTTCATTCGCCAATTTCTAAACTTTTCTAAACTAGTCAGAAGTTGATAGGTTCTCAAGAGCGAACCCCATCTGTCGGCTCGACAGAGCGTCTCGTTCCCTCCATCAGGGAACTGAGGTTACATCCGTAACAAAGACGTTATTATTAGAATTATAAGTATGGGATTTTGTTTAATTTTCTTATGGCTTTAAGCAGCAAAGGTTATCATATTAATTTCATTAAACTTTATTGATAATTGACAGAAATTGATGACAGAAATGCACAGTTTTCTCTAATGGGCGATTTTTACTTCTGCGTAGGACCTACGCTGTAACCTACGGCGTAGCCTACGCAGAGCCGCGTGCCCTGTGCGTACCCTATGCCGTAGCCTGACGCGCACCTCTCCAAAAATGTAACAACGCGTCAACTCAACGCGGACCGCAAGCGCTGTGATTGGTCGGTTTGGCAGCATCGTACTTCCTTCTACGCATTTCTGGCGTCTACTTCCGGCAAGTTCAGAGTCCACAAAAGAACAACATGGCGAGCATCGACAAGTTTAATATAACATCTGTTTAACTTCTAACATGAAAGTAAGGTTAATAATATAACGGATTACACATTTTTCTGTTTCGATCAGCTCCAACTCCATTAAGATGCGATCAGCCTCCATTGACGTTTGCATACACTAGCATACACACAAAACATCGGCGAAGAAGAGCAAACCCGTGAAAACACAAAGAGCCAACTAGCGTTTCGGCGGTGTAATTGCAGTACGACGCATAGTCTCAACGCAGAACCATAAATGTTCACGACGGCGTTGTCTACGTACGTAAGCTACGCCGTAGGTTACGGCGTAGGTCCTACGCAGAACCATAAACTGACCTTAAGTCTAAAGACCTAATAGTGATTTCCACAGGGTATTTTTTGTGTTTTGCACATTTTCTTTTCATTTGTGATGTTTTCATATTTAATCTTTTTTTATTGTGTATTGTGTATTTTGTTTTCATTTTAGCTATTTTTTATATATATTTTTTATATATTAATAATTGCTATTTCGTATTTCGTATTAAAAATGTGTGTTTTGTGTTTTATTTTATTTTAATATTTGATATTTTTATTTAATAGTTTTATGACCCTTTAGTTTCGATTACACCATCAAAATATGACGTTTATGGTACAAAATATATATAGGTATTTATTTGGCAAAACTGGCAAACTGGGCTTTGTTCTAATACAAAATGCACAGGAAAAAGTAAAAGCTCGTTGAAAATAGAGCAAACACTGACATACGGTTCCATCCGTGAATAATAACTTTGAACAGCTCTTTTGTTTTTAACTTCAGCAGTCATTCTTCTCGGGTCTCTATAAATTTTGCTCAAGGAAGATTTGAATACATATTTAAGAATAACTTTTTTTTAAAGGCAAAGACATCAACTTTTCAAAGCTGAACAGCACTTCTGGCCTCTCCTGTACTTCACATGCTAAAAATGCATGATAGCTTTTTCAAATGCGGATCTCATTGACATGGCTGGAACTCCTAATGCATTGCATTTTTTTATTAATGCAATGCTATATTTCTGAAGAACAAGAGTCACAGTCTCAGTTTAACATGGGTTCATTTAAATTGTAGCTGTCAATCTATGCACACTGGCAGTGTGGCCTCAGTAGGGGGCTTGTGTCTTCAATCCGTACTCGCTCAAATTGGCCACGGTTAGCGTGTAATATTTCACGGCGCTCGTATATGCGACGTAAATCCGGTTTGATCAATAGAAATGATTCACGCTATCAAACTTTCTATAGATCATTTGGAGAAAGAAAACAGACATTAACAAAAATGAACTTGGACAGTTTAATAGAGGGAGCATCTTTCATCTTTGGAGCCTTCATTGAGTTTTTGCTTCTGTTTTAACTTTGTCTCTCCAGATATATAAATACAGACTCAAATGAGACAATTGTTTGCATGCAGTATAAGAGATTGAGCTATTAAATTAATGTAGATCTCGGAGCTATTTGTCACGGAACTGAATGACAGAACCCAATCGCAGACGAGAGATACAACAGAGAGGTATTTATTCAAATAAACAAAACACATGAAACAAAATCCCACCAGGGGGAAAACAGGTACAGATACAAAAAACACAAAATAAACACTTCCCACGTGGGGGAATAAACCGGAGGGAACGAGTAACAAAAGACTAGGATATGACTTACTTTAAACAAGGACGCGTAGACAACGTGTTTGACAGAAAACAAAGGGGCATTATATAAGGGACAAGTAACGAAGGATAATTACATACGGGAGGTGACAGGCAGGTGACAGGGATTAACACTCAAGGTAAGATTACGGGAGACAGGAGGCGGGGCTGAGAGACAAGACAGGGTGACACGCGGCGAAAGTGACAACAATGGCCACGTGTCTACCACACATAACAAAACAAGCACAAAAGACATGGCACCGTCACAGCTCTGTCCACAGACCAGAAACCTCATGATAGGAAGGACAGAGCTGTGACACTACCCCCGCTCCAAGGGACGACCCATGGCGTCCCAAGGGAGAATCCTCAGCGGGCAAGAACAGAGAAACACAAGGACATACACCATAAACACAACACAGAACAGACTAACGGTAACACAGAAGAGACAGGGATGGGGTTGGGGTGGGCCAATAAAAATAACACACATGGGAGGGGGGTGGGGGAACAAAAGAGTTCAAGGGGGGAACAGTTCTAGTCCCTGGCTGCGCTCGAGGGCGCGTAGTCCAAGGGGATTTAGGGGGAGTCCTGGGGGGGGACAGTCCCTGACCCTGGGGGTCTCCCCGGGGCCGGCTTGGCTGCTTGACTAGGGACTGGCTGGAAGACCGGCTGGAAGGCCGGCTGGACAGGGCTTGACGCCGGCTGGATGGCCGGCTGGGACGCCGCCTGGATGGCCGGCTGGGACGCCGGCTGGATGGCCGGCTGGGACGCCGCCTGGATGGCCGGCTGGGACGCCGGCTGGATGGCCGGCTGGGACGCCGGCTGGATCACCGGACTGGACGCCGGCTGGATCACCGGACTGGACGCCGGCTGGATCACCGGACTGGATGCCGGCTGGATCACCGGACTGGACGCCAGCTGGACAACCGGACTGGACACCGGCTGGACAACCGGACTGGACGCCGGCTGGATCACCGGACTGGACGCCGGCTGGACAACCGGACTGGACTCCGGCTGGATCACCGGACTGGACTCCGGCTGGAATACCGGCTGGGGTGCCGCCTGGATAACCGGCTGGTTTGCCGGCTGGAATGCTGGCTGAGGTGCCGGCGGAAAAGGCAGCAACCCCGTCTTCTTATTCCGCCGGGGTCGGACCACTGAGCACGTGGCCGGCTGCAGGGGTGCGGATGGTGGGGAAACCATCTCCGTGCCTGAAGAGTCAGATGGGGAGTCCCATGACTCCCTTCTCCCACGCCTTCCACGGAGGCTGGGAGGGCCCCGACCCGAGGATGCTGGGATGGACGGGACTGAGAGGCCTACAGCCCCAGTGACCAGGACGTGGTCCTCCGAGACGGTACCCAGGCTGAAACGGGAGGAGTCCCGGGGGCAGTTGGAAGAAACGCCATGTAGCCGCTCCTCTCGAGAGTGCAACTGATCCACCAACCGAGAGAATGGAAGGTAAATCAACTCCTCCCGTTCAGCTAGGGGTGGAGGATTATCCATCCCTGCCACCAGATAGGCACTCACCAGCACCTCAGGGAAGGTACCCCTCCTCGCCTCAAACTCCCGGGCGTACTCCTGCAGGGGACGATGGCCTTGAGCCGGGAATGGCCCATCGCCGGCGTGGGATTGGGAGGCAATGGAACTCCACCACTCCCGGTTAGAAGCACACGGCCACCGCATAATGCTGATCTCTCGTCTGCTGGGTTCATCGGTGGCCGGTTTGTTCTGTCACGGAATTTAAACAAAACACATGAAACAAAATCCCACCAGGGGGAAAACAGGTACAGATACAAAAAACACAAAATAAACACTTCCCACGTGGGGGAATAAACCGGAGGGAACGAGTAACAAAAGACTAGGATATGACTTACTTTAAACAAGGACGCGTAGACAATGTGTTTGACAACAAACCGGCCACAGACAGAGAACAAAGGGGCATTATATAAGGGACAAGTAACGAAGGATAATTACATACAGGAGGTGACAGGCAGGTGACAGGGATTAACACTCAAAGTAAGATTACGGGAGACAGGAGGCGGGGCTGAGAGACAAGACAGGGTGACACGCGGCGAAAGTGACAACAATGGCCACGTGTCTACCACACATAACAAAACAAGCACAAAAGACATGGCACCGTCTGTGACACTATTTTTATGAGTTCATTTTGATATCATTGACATTTAATTGTGGATTTTGGTGTGTGCAATTTAATACGCTGATGTCTGAGAGATTGAAATTACCAGAGTAGGAGAAAACTCTGAGAAGCAGCAGACTTCAGGCATTTATTAATGCTGTCTACGAAAAACAATTACAGAGATTTCAAAATAATTTAAGCAATTTCAGCTTTTTATAAATGACAGCAATTCATCACTGTTCAAGACTTAAAAAATAAGCGTATTTGATTATATGAAAAAAACAATAGTGATGTATTCAAATATATATTCAGACTCAAACAGCGTGGCTGTCATTTTTTTCCAGTCGTAATATATTATGGTAACATATGGCAATGCTGGGGTCTATTAATGTAAATAATTTACATAAGCTTTATATCAGGCCAACATACAGTAGGACTTGATAAAAATTGTATAACCTATTTAATCATTTTAACTTATATCATTCATGTTTTCTTTGTGTCAGACACTGATGATGTCATTTCACTGTTTCAGCAATCAGCATGTGTTCATCTAACCTACTTGAACTGTAGCGTGCACTTCTGCATCTCATGATGTCATCAGATGTGACATCACATGATCATGATGAAAACCGTCATAATCAAACAGGTGTCTTAATGGGTGTGATCTCCTTCACTGTAAAACTTTGCTGTCATTTTGCAGCAGTTTTGCTGGTAACTTACTGTTAACTTACTTACAAATTACCTTTGCACCCTTCTTTGTGGCGATTTAAAGCATTTTGGCACCATAAGCGCCACCAAATGGAATTGCAAATGTGAAATAGCTGCATTCTGTTTATCGTCGTCTCTACACAGTGTTTATTTCTTCCTACACACTCAGCAGGGGCCATTCGTGGGAGTTCACTTTACTCCACAATGTGACCTGCAACATGGACAGTTCTGTAGTAGATTGTGTTTTTAGTATGAAAACAAAATACACGCATACAAAAATATGAAATAGATAAATTAATTCATACATGAGATCATTTGTTTACTGAATTCCATTAATGTATTGATAAATGACTGTTGGGATGTGAGATTTGGCACTAACTAAATCTTCAAAAATTAGACCTTAACTTAAATTTTTCTGACAGTCAAGAACATTTGGATTAAGGTTTGTTTTTACGGTGTATGCTTTTGCACAAATGTTATATAACAAACATAAAGCCCCGCCCTAAACTCACACAATTGGTTGAGCCAGAGATTGGCATGTCAGACATTAATGTTTTATAAGCTCTTCAGTGTTTACAGGAATCCTATCCGACTGGTTTATTTTATACATTAAACTGGGAAGGAAAATGATGTTATAATCTAAAAACCTTACATCACTTTAAAAAGTTTATGAAGTTTATGACACCTCCCGTCTTCTTTTGCATATCAAAGCAAGCCACTAATTCTTTCACGTGACTCTTTGTGCCATCTGGGCACGACTTTCAATGTCTTTAATAAAGCTTACACATCTCAAGATTTGGGCTCTAACAAGACTGTTTTTAACAAGAGAAGATTTGCGGGAAGTGTGAAAAGTCTTTAGAGCGAGTTGATTCAAAGTCCAGTTGAGTCATACACTCTCATTACCTTTCCGCCCACTGCTCTCTCCCAGCAATACACTTCTCATCATCAAAGGATTCATTCGCTAGTTAAATAAACAGCTCATGCAAAAAATATCCATGTTTTGTCCTTATTTACACCATCTTGTTGCAATCCTGTGTAACTTATCTTCTGTGGAAAGCAAAAGCCCTGCATGCGTCTGAAATCGCATACTGTGACAGAACACACTGAATTAGATCAAGTACATACTTATCAACCGTTGAATCAGTATGTTCTATTTAGTTTTATTGTCATGTGACTCGTTTGTTTGTGCATCTAAGATGTGTTAACAACAGCCATGAAAATAGTTTACTTAGGTGAGGGTAAACAAGTCCCTTACAAGTATGCTTAAAGTTCAATTTATTAAGTATACTTAAGCAAAGTTTACAAAGTATACTTTGTGTAGTAAGATGAAATAAGTATAAAAATTAAGTGCACTTAACAGTATGCAGAAAACCCAGAACACTTCCATAAAGTTCTTAAAGTTCATATTCTAAAAATATAGTTCCTGTCGGTGTCTCAAAATAACACAGTTAAGTACACCTAGACCTTCTTAAGTTTATCATTGAACGTACTAAAACATTTTTTGTGTGTATTAAGAACAACATTAGTGTGTGAAAATAGAGCACTTACATTTAAGTGTATCATAGTGCACTTCTTTTCACATGGGAAGACGGAAATGTATGTGGTGTCCATCCGATGCATACTATAAGTATTTTGTGCCTACTGTTTTTTTGTTTCAAACATAATATTTGGTATGCATGCTGATTTTTGCCAACTATATTGTATGGAAGTATGCAATTTCAGACACAGTGGTATGGTCGATTATTTTGAAAGATGTCTTATTTTTAGTGTACAATTTTCTTTGTTTCTCCAACATGTCAAGATTTATGATATATTTATGATGATTTATAAATATTCTACGTGGCAATTAAAGCAACAGTTTGAACCCACTGGAGTAAAAGAGATTAAAATAGTTTATTGTTAAATTTCTTCCAGAATTGTGTGATTTTGTCATGGTTCTGCCCCATCTTGTCTTGCTTTTCTTGATCTTGTGGCAGAGCCATGGCAGAACCTCTTGTTTAATGTGGAGAGAAGCATTTTGGCCCACTTGGCCTTCCACATGCTCTCTCCGGTCTCGTCTCTGTTTCCGCCCTCTCGTCTCCTCATTATTGCTTGTTATTGGTTTCATGCCCTACACCTGTCCCCTCTTGATTTGTTCCCTTATTTAATGCCCCTTTGTTCTCTGTCCTGTGCTGGTTCATTGTGTGTGTCATTCGTGTGATCTGTTTGGTGAGTTCTTGTTAGTCTAGTCTAGTCTAGTCTAGTCTAGTTATTTGTAGTTATGTCAAATGTTTAAACTTTAGTCTTGTTTAAGTGTAGTCTAGAGTCCTGTCATGTTATTATAGTCCCCTGTTTTGTTGTGTTACCCCCACGTGGGTTTTTGTTTCATGTTTTGCAGATATAATTAAAGTCTGTTTGTTAACCCCTTACCCGCTGTCTGCACTTGGGTCCTCTGTCCGTGTCTCACCTCCACGGTCATGACAGATTTATATAATAAATCATATGAAGCCGTTTGGAGTATGGATCACTTTTGTGATGCTTTTTACGCATTTTGGTCACAAAGTTCTCATTTGTCTTTCACAGAGGAAAGATCGTAAGAGTTTGGAGAAGGTGAGTAAATGAAGAGTTTGTTTCCAAAATGACATAACTCTGTTTTTTATTGTGCATTCCAATCAATATCAATCAAACTGTAGTTGGTTTGTTTTGATTTAAGCCATAATAAGACAATAAAACACAATAAAACATGATAGCATAATAAAATACATGATTTTTGAATTATTTGTTATCTCATTTTGGAACCAAACTCTTCAAATAAAGACATTTCATTTATGGTTGATCATTTCTTTCTGTGAGAACACAGCTCAGGTTTATTAACAGGTTTATCCAACAACATCCTGATCTCTTGAAAAACGTCCTCTTTCCCAGCGGGATTCACAGCAGCTCTTCTTCTTCCTTGGGTCTGTAAGCAGGTGTCAGCACACATGTGGCACATGATTAAAACCTCTGCCATGGATTTCTTCATCTCACGGGACTCTCTCTCATAATACCATTCTAAAAATGCATATTTTTTCTGAAGCACGGTGGACTAGCTGAGGGATCAATCCATTTAAATGCCACCTCACAAAGGAGAAGCGCTAGTTAAAACCAATGAACGCGCCACTATGAAGCACGAGGACGAAATCGACATTTGCTCTCCTTTGGTAAGTTCTGGTTGGTCAATGCGCCATTGAATGTCTAAGACTGTCCCCGGTCCTGGAGACGGCAGGTGCCGATGCACTCCAGCGTCGAAGTCAATTACGGAAACAAAAGGGGTGCGGAAATGGCACTTTAGTCGGGAATGCTTCATTCCGTCGCATTCCCATTTACTGATGTGCCATAGAAAAACAGCCAACACCGGCAGCTGCGGCCTCGCATCAGTTGCTGGGGCAACTTTCAATTTCTCAGCTCAGCGTGTGCTCTGATGTGACAGAAATGACGGGAAAGTAACAAAATATATCACATTTGGTCACACCGCTGGGGAGCGAGTACAATTTGCTTGCAGAGTAATTTGCAGAAATGCTTATTTACGACTGTAAAGTTTCTTCAGAGTCTCTCAGATCAGACAGTGGAAAAGCAGAACGTTATTACTAAGCGCGATACTTCGGTGCTGTGGCTGTAAGAAAATCGCTTCAGAGGAAAGCTTGGAGGCATTTAGAGATTTTAAAATGACAATTAGAGGTGGACAAAATAAAACAGTAACATGTTTCAGAGGTGCAGTTTTTAAACGCCTGAACCACGAGGTTTATTTCAACACAGCTCCCACGCTCTATTCAACACCACCCACAGGAAGGATAAAAACTCTTATCTCATTTGTTTCATTTGTTTCTCTCAGACAGCGAGATATTAACCCAAATAAAGAGTTTTGTTTAAATGCCCTGCTTCATTTGTTTGTTTGCAAGCAAAAGACCCTTTAAATCTTGTCCATGGCTCTATATCAAGGACTTCTTAACAGTTTCTCCTATACAGCAATGATATTAAATTGAGAGCCAATTGAGATTATGTTGACGTCAGCTGCTTCTCGGATTCTTCCATTGATTTACGTGTGCCACATGTCTCGTATAGGTTTTTTTAGAATTGATCTCAACAGTGTCCCTAATTGACAATTTGAGATTTTACAGTCAAAGTCAGAGATCGCAACGTGAACACATTTGTCATTAAATACCAAATGATAGATCCCAAATTGTCAAAAAATAAGTAAACTTCACGCTCATTTTACGAAGTACTTAATTTAAGTTCAAGTGTATTTTTAAGTATAGGATTATGTATACTAATATGTTTGCACTAACAGTATATATTAAGTCCGCTGTTTCGAAACAGTACTTACTTGGAACTAAACTGGCACACCTTTAGTTTAGTACTTTTAAGTATACTTTAAGGGGCCGTTTCCCGGACAGAGATTAGTTTAAGACAGGACTAGGCCTTTGTTAAATTAGGTCATTTAAGTTGTTATAAAAACCATAAAAAACGCACTGGTGTGCGTCTCGAGACAAAACAATCGCACTGATATATTTTTAAGAAATGTCAGTGTAAGTTGTTTTTGACACCTCTAACATTTAAGTTAGTCTGGGACTAGTTTTAGGCCCTGTCCGGGAAACCGCCACTATGTGTAACAGCAATGCACTTTGAGTACACAACTAGTTTATTAGTTATATATAACTACATATAGGTATTCTGATAGTAGCACATTTTACGTTTATGTAACTAAGTACACTTAAATCAAACCTCAGGAGTGACATAAAGTCATGCAATGTGAAAGACTGACAACATGACACATGAAATCCAGGTTATCACATAAAATATATACTTTTTTTTTTGCTTTTCCTAAATACATGTAGAAATATTACTGTTGTATTGCTTAAAAGTAAATATGAACTTAACTGTAAAAAATCCAACTTGCAAAATGTTCTCCCTACTAAGATAATAAAGTACCTGAACATAGAAGAACATAGAAAGACTCAAATGATCGTTTTGCACATACTGAACAAAATGAGTCCAAACATGTTTTATAACCAAGATTATTTTGTTGACTGGACATAGATTCTCAAGTTTTTGGCCAAAATGTGTCAAAAAGTTTGCCCAACTTGCAAAACAGTGTAATCTGAACAAGCAATATTGCAAGAGTTGGAAAGCTCCCAAGATGCATTGGAGCATATTCAATTCTGTGTTTTATTTATTTTTCTTTTAAAGATTAGTGTTTTAGTTCTTAATGGCTTAATTTGCTTTAAAATTGTTGTTACTGTTAGTAATCCGTTGTGTTTAGTTTTTTTTTATGAATGATTGTTTTTGATTTACCATGGTTGAGATTTGTGTGTTCAATGTTGAGCTGTAAGTGCATGACTCAACTGATATAAATGCACTCATCACAAACTGTTTAAACAGATATTTGATCAAAGTTTTGGTCTGTCTGAGGCATAAAACATGTACAATTTTAGTAAAAGACATATATTTAGTTCTGTTGTTCATTAGGTAAACTTGACCGTGTTGTGACAACTATTGACTTAAACGTAATTTTTCAAGTTGGGTGGACTTCAGTCTCTGTTTGTTGAGTAAACTCAAAAACTTGCTTGTGATTTTAAGTTTCTGAGTAGCTCTCCTGCAGCTCAGTGATTAGAGCATGGCACTAGCAATGCCAAGGTCGTGGGTTTGATCCCAGGGATTGCACATACTTAGAAACAAATGTGTATAATGCATTGGAAGTCGCATTGGATAAAAACGTCTGTCAAATGCATAAATGTCAAAAGTTGACTCAAGTATTTTTTCTAGCCTTGTTTTCTTTGCAGTATTTGAAGTCTGAAAAAACAGAGCATCTTTTCCGATATTTTGACCTGTTTCTCCAGTTTTCATTTGCTGCAAATAAATGCAAATAGAACTTTGGGAGAAATATTGTTAGTAGTTCGCAGAATGAAACGAAAACGATCATTTTATCTCAACACATTCAGACTAACTGAAAATATTTTTTAATATTTTTTTCCATGACTGTAGTTTTGAGTATATAGACTGACTGTATACTTTTATTTTAATTTAAGAAGTATACTAACAGCACACTTACTAATAGTAGATTTCTTATCTGTAAGGGTATACTCTTACTGTCAAGATTTTGTTTTAGAATTTGACTTTTAGGGAAAAACGTCTGCGATAAGGCCAATAAAGAAATAGCACACAATACTCCTGAGCTACAGTGTTAATGAGAAACTTCTAATTATAAAGACATCTCACACAGAACGACTGGATGAACTTTTAAGTACTTGAAAGGATCAAGAGATTTTCCAGCTTTGCGCTGTCTCCCTCTGATTCTTCAATGCTATATATTTTATTGGTCTTTCTTCAGTTGCTATAACTGCTGTGTAGTGTCTATATTCACAGGTATGACTTATCTGTTTGGATAATCAGACTCATAATGATGACAAACAACAGAAGAGATGACGCTCACATCACCTGAGCCAGTCATGTATCTTGAGAAAACAAAAGCATTTATTTCCTCTGTCCAAATAATAAAACATCAGTAAATATTCACACAGGCTGAAGTCATTTGTCAGTTACAGCTAATGTGTTTAGATTGTACAGTACACTGTAAAAACCTGGGAGTGGTAATTGATGATCAGCTGAGCTTCAGAGATCATGTTGCCAGCACCACCCGGTCCTGTAGATTCATCCTCTACAATATTAGGAGAATTAGACTTCCTGGCTGAGCATGTTACACAAGTTCTTGTCCAGGCTCTTGTCCTGTCCAGACTGGACTATTGCAATGCTCTACTGGCTGGTCTTCTGCTAAATGACTAAATGTAAATGTACAAAAATTACATTTTCTGTCAGCTGGATTGACAGAAACATACTGTAAAATAATTGTTTTTCCTGTAAAATTACAGGATATAAGAATATATAATACATTGTTATTCTTGTAAATTTGCTGTCCTTTTCTGTAATTTTATAGTTTTTGACCGTATTTCAAAAATACATAAACAATCTGTAAAAAAAACTGAAAAGACAAGCTTTTTGACATTTTACGTGGAAAATCTGTAAAATTAAGTTTTTTTTACAGTGTAGACTTACATTACATCATATATTCTGTAGATTTTTAGACACTAAACTGTCTACGTAATTGTTTTCTGAGCGGTCAGTTGATGTCTCTGTTGGCTTATTGGATGTAACATATTTGAGCTATATTGTATTGTTTACCAAGACTGTAATGTTGTTGATGTTCATCTTGGTAAAATGTAAATTTCAAGGTTTTTTTAATGCCAGATGTGTTTCATGTTTTAAGTAAAAATGTAAAATGTAATGTAATGTAAAATGATCACAGCTCAAATCATTTGGTTTTGGGAGGTAATGTGGAGACCTGGCTTGATACGGTTTTATGTGATCATTCTTCATAGCTTTCATTCACACTGTGACCTTTCAGCCTCCTTTGGTTGTCATTTTAATTTGTCCAATGATTTCTCACCTTCGCCGCTGGGAGAGCCATTTTAAGACTGGGTCTTTCCTCTTTCATTTTCCTCCCCTGCAATTAATCACTTTCATAATTGGATCTTTGCACCTTAATTGAAAAGGGTCTCTAAGTCAGTTTCAATCTATGACTGTGATGTCGAAGGAAATTAGGTTTTAATTAATGACATGGGGTTGACAAGGAAAGACAGCAGAGGAATCCAACTGTTTCACTTCACAACATGACCCCGGCTGCCCGGCCCACATCCCTCTGCCACTGTGCACTGGAAACTTTTCAAAAACTTATTGTAAACCGTGACTTATGACAATCTTATGACTGTTTTGCTGCAAAACAGCAGGGATGAAATGTGACTAAAAAGATTTAAGCTCAGAATGTAGAATGTAACTGTCTCAGTTATACTGCGGTATCAAGAACAGAATATATTGAACAATTTGGGTATTTGTGGGGCTTTACAACAGAGTTTAGGAATATTCGCAATTCTGGTGACTGTTCTGGCAAACTATATCCAAAACCACTCCCTGTATCTCCTAGTTAGTGCACTATATTGGGAGTAAGCTACTTTCTAGCACATGCAAAATCTGAGTGAACACTTATTACTTGTTGATTTATTTGTACCAAAAATGCACTCAGATTTGTAGTGTATGTCTAAAAGTTCCAACATGTGACAAACACCAGAGACAGTGAATGTTACAAAT
This sequence comes from Triplophysa rosa, assembly GCF_024868665.1. Classification (NCBI taxonomy): domain Eukaryota; kingdom Metazoa; phylum Chordata; class Actinopteri; order Cypriniformes; family Nemacheilidae; genus Triplophysa; species Triplophysa rosa. The sequence goes on along the minus strand of NC_079894.1, from coordinate 26,492,363 downwards.
GATAATAAAATGTAAAAAAAAATGTGGTAAAAATAACACAAATGGTTACATTTACTTTTATGGAATCTAATAAAATAAAATTGAATCCCAAGTATTGAAAGGGTGCCCTTACAAGTATGCTTGTACTAGTACATAAAGTATGCCTAAAATATACTTACGGATACAATGAAATATACTAACACAAAATTAATATAAAATGTAATTCTGAGGGAATAACAACACGAGTAAATCAGTCATTGTTGTATTGAGGTTGTTGACTGTGTAAATAGAGGGATGCTAATATTTTTTCCACTGCTGGTCGGGAACTGTTAAGATCTTCCACTCCCCGCTGAGCGATCAGATGCAACGAGAAACTTCTGCTTTCCCCGTGGATGCTGTGCATACATGGTTGCTATTGGAAACAGAGGCTTGGGAGAGCTCTGGTGGATATAAAGTGAGCTCAGATCCAGTTTAAAGCCAGTAAATCCAGGGCGAGACCTTCCCTTTCAGACATCAAAACAAAAATCAATGCTGCTTTCATTTCCCTACACGACAAGCTTATTTTCTGTGTTTAGATGATGGTTGTAAGAAGCAGGCAGCAGTCAATCATTCTAGTTTTCTTATTCAATATGGAGTTAATAAGCAGTGCTAAAGTTAAAGTTCTCATTAGGCACTCCATCAAAGGAATGAGTCGTTGAAGATTTTCTACCGAAGACAGAGGGAGGTCTTGGGGGTCTCGCTGTTGCTCAGTACTGTATGGTGATAGTTTTGTGTTTTCTATAATGAGCTGCCAGCGGCTGTGACACTGAATGTCGTGGGGATGACCAACGGTGTATCTACAGCAATAACGCATTTTGTGTATCCTGCACATATTGCACTCTTAATGTAGTTTATTTGGTAAAGCATTGTGTTAGCTGTGCGTAAACCATGCTGGTTTATGATGTAATTTCAATGAAAACAGAATTGAACTAGAACAAAACATCAGTGTGTTCTAGTGCAAACTGCAGAAAAGCATACTATATGAAGGAATGTGTAGTATGTGTAGTTGAGACAACAAAGAGCATTTTTTGGTCAAGCAGTGCCCACGTTTGTTTGAAGAATTTCAGTACAAGGGACCTTTGATATTTTTGACCACATAACAACCTTTTGCTGCCATCTACTGTTAGAAGCCTATAATAGCCAATGGTATTCTAACTTACTGTACAATTGAACACAGAATATATATTTATATTATTGATTTGTACAAATATAATAATACAGAGTAAATCAGTGAGAAGATTATATGTAAAAGTTTAAATAAATGTATATGTTCAGTGGTTAAATAAAGATTTGTCTACAGCTATAGGCTATTTTAAATAACATGTTTAAGAGTGAGCTATCATTACTTATTTAGATTAAAGTCTTTTTCGTTCTTGTTAAACGTATCCATTTCAAATAAATAACATTGTACCTTGGTAAAGAAGTTAATACAGTGTCACAATTAATATTTATTAACTAAATTAATTAACTTGACTAACAAGTATCTTGCATTTATGAATATAAGGGATTTAAATGTCACGAAAATATAAATCCATGCATTTGTCTACTAGAATATGAAATAGAATAGAAAACATGTCCACCAATTCCCAAACTTTGGGTTTGAGTTTTTGCATCAAAATCTACTACATCAGACAAAGAGAGACAACTCAACATTCTGTTTTTTTTTTTTTTCATTTACTGCAAACGTCCTTCAAAAAAGATGCATGTATCTGAAGTGTACAAAGAGTTGTATAGTATCGACATTACGATTTTTTTTCTTTTAAAGTTGAAGCCCTATACGTGATGTTATATCTGCTTTGTGTTTTCTACCGATTCAGATTTTAAAATAATTCTCAAATCAATTTAAAGGACTCACAACTGAGTACATAAAATCATCAAATCTACCATTTTGGTCAAATCAGATTACAAACAAGAGCAAAAAAGGTTAAAAAAACACAATAACATCTCTTGACCTAAAACTGTCATGTCTGGTTTAACTCTTGTACGGTAGATTTATTTATTGAATAGATAACAGTTATATCAGATATGCAATGAAGTCAATGACTTGCGATCACTTTGGCCTTGTAGGATTGCTGTAGTGTGGCTGTTTATTAACCAGTATAACGCCTAGATAGTGCAAGTGCACTATAATTCTGTTACCATGAGGATACAGGTACACTACACTAAATGGAAGTGAAACATTAACTTTTTATGAGACTAAATTTACATATTGTTTTATTTACAGTGTTGCATTGTGAAGGTCTGTAGATTTGTGTCCGTAAATTAAATACATATTTTCACTTTTCTTACCAATTTCACAGTTGTTTTCGAAATTACAATTTCAAATCAAATTTGATTCATACAGCATTTTTTAAGATATCTTTGTTTATCTCTGATAGTCATGGGAAATCTTGAGTTATGGGAGAGAATCACTGTTTATTTAAGTCCGATAGCATGAGGTCTTTAATAAATGGGAACCAGTCTCTGAACAGACATGTGAAGTAATGGAACCAGGGGTAGAAAGCTTCTTTCTGACGTGTGGCTGCAGCTTTAATGATGCTGAGAGCCGCTTCACCCGCTGGATAAGCAGTCATGCTGCTGAATCCTCTGCAAAGCAGTCGAGAAAAAGAAGAATATTTATGGCTGATGCTTATAAAAACACGAACCATTTTACCTCGAAATAAAAAGACATAAAGATAAAACCTTAAACTCTAATCTTGGACTGAATATATTCAATTTTAATGACACATTTTAGGACATCAGTAATGAGTTCAAATGGTCTGATTCAATTGTCATTATTCTCAATATTGTGATTTCTTTTTATTTCAGGGTGAGTAATGGTTGGACATTCATCTTTATACTTAGTCAAAATGTGTGAAGAAAGAAAAAAGATTATGAATGAAAAAAAGGCTGGTGGTGTGAAGCATTATATTGTTCATTATGATGTGCTTTCTAAACATTCTTGTGTGATACACAGAAAAAACAACTGATTACTTCCAAAACACTGTAAAAATAAGAACATGAAACTAGAATTATTTGTTCAACAATATTCATGCTCAGGCTATTGAACGTGCAGCAGTTAACATGAACATACACATATAAATAGAGATATATATAATTATAAGCATAAAACGACAAAAGACTTTAGGAAACATGAGATTGCTATATAGACGGTTTCATCGGAAGCATGTGCCTGGCCCTAAGTTAACTTCCAGTCTGCGTTTGTTGATCGGTCTGGCTAGTGGCTAATAATATAACTATTTACATTTTAATCGATTTATATTAATATTAATTTATATGAACATTTATTGTATAATCATTTTAATAAATACAAAATTTGTTGAATGGGTCGTGTAACTTTGTCGCATTTAAGTTTAGCCAAGTTACGGTTCTTATACTGGTAATCCAATATAATACTGTCTAGACATATTTTTTAACTTGCTAGCTAATGTATTTACTTGTTATTTCTTTTGCTTGTTATCAGAAATAATCTACAGCGACTCTATTCTATGCAGATGTGTACCGGAGTTTGGGCCACAAACGTTATGCGCTATGCGCATGCGCAGTAACGTTTGTCTACACAGTAAAATCGCCAGTGTTCAAAAATGACAAATTAACACTCACAGTGTATATATAATCCACACTCTCAAAGTGTGGATTATATAAACACTGTGAGAGTTAATGAGACCTTTTTTGACACTGGCGATTTTGCTGTGACCGTCTATAAATTTTATATAGTTTTTTCAGCATATGCTAAACAAAATAACTACCTTGGTAAAGATGATATCAAATCCAACAACGATACCAAGTTTTGGTATTTATGTACAAAGCTGATGTTGCTAAACATTTTGAAAGGTTAAAAGTGTTCAAATAAACAAAAATGCTTATTTATTAAATAAATCTTAAATAAAATCAACAGAACACAAACTTGATCTTATCCAGGGCCGTCTCAGTGTCAATAAGCCCCAGGATCATAATGGTCACAGATACGTTGCTCTTCTGGATTGCCAGTTCGTGTTGCAGCGTGTTGAAGAATCCATTCACAGCAAATTTAGTGGATGTGTACGGAGCCACGTACGGAGAGGCAAGCTTACCTGAACAGTGAAAAAACACTTTTACATTCTGTATTTTACTGCTCTATCTGACGGTATTCATGTACAAGCCATTTAAATGAAGAGGACATTGTTTTATTTTCATCATGATGCTCAGACTCACCTGCCACTGATGATATGACGATGATAGCACCTCGTGATTTCTCCATCACTGGAAGTGCAGCGGCAGTCATCTGCACATAACTCACAAAGTTCACCTGTCACCAGTGACATCTGTTAGCATTCACTGCATGTTTCTTCTGCTCTTTGACTCCATTCTCTTTGAATCTATTCAGTTTCATTACATTGACTTAAATTAAATTGACATTTTTCATGCTCAACCCCCTGTTGCCAAAAGGTTATTCAAAACACAAGAAAACCTTAAAAATGTGTTCAGCATTCTTTGCAGTTGTTTTGAGCAACTTTTTAAGATGAATACTTTGGCAAATCTAGTTGCCAAGAGTTTGTTTGAAAAAACTATAAATCATGGCAACATCTGAAGAGTTCATTTGCTAAAATCATGTTTTTTACTATTTGCATTTCAAGTAATAGCAATCCAACTGCAGCTGGATTGTTTTGATTAAGTAATACTAACTCAAAGAAATACAGCTAACTAAGACAATAAAAACATGATTTTTGAAACCTGTTTTTGCAAATAAACTTTTCATATATTTTCACATATTTTTACATGAAATAACTGAAATAACTAGAACTGTATAAAACAATTCGTAAAGCCAATTTAAATGTAGTTAAATATTTACATACAAACAATATTTGCATGTTAAATCTAAAGTCAAACCCTTTTCTTTATCTAGTTTCTTTGGGGCTATGTAGAATAACTGTGATTTAACTTTCATCCTTTTTTACAGAATAAACTAAAATAGTAGAGATAATGTATGACATTACCGTCCAATGTATAGAGCATATTGCAGCTTAGCACCCTATGGCAAGCCGAATTAGCTTTAATTGGTTTTAAGGATATGAATTTGTGATATCAACAATTCAATTTTTATTAGTAAAAATTATAATTCTTGATATCAACAATTCAATTTTTACTAGTAACAATCGCTGTTTTTGATATCAGTAATTACATTTTCACTAGTAAAAATGTGCATTCTTGATATCAAAAATTGAATTTCAACTAGTAAAAAACGTCATTCTTGATATCTGTAATTGCATTTTTACTAGTTAAATATCACAATAGGCTGCCATTCAAATTCAATTTCAGATATCAGTAATTCGTTTCTTACGTGTTAAAAATCTTATTTCAGATATCAGAAATGCAATTCTTACTAGTAAAAAACATAATTTTTGATATCAACAATTGTGTGGTTACTAGTGGCAATGTCTGTTCTTGATATCAACAATTGAATTACTACATGTAAAAATGCCAATTTCTGATATCAGTAATTACATTTTCACTAGTGACAATGTTAATTCTTGATATCAAAAATGCGATTGTTACTAGTAAGAAAGCCATTTTAGATATCTACAATTACTCTCAGATTTATTGATATCTGAAATATATTTCCTGATATCAGAAATACCAAATGCAACATGTTAAAATTCATTTACAGATATCAAGAATGAGCATTTCAACTAGTAAAAATTGAATTCTTGATATCAAAATTGGCATTTTTACTAGCAACGAGTTACATTTTGATGTCAAAAATTATGTTTTTTACTAGTAAGAATTGCACTTCTGATATCTGAAATAAGATTTGTAACGTGTAAGAAATGAATTATTGATATCTGAAATTGAATTTGAATGGCAGCCTATTGTGATATTTAACTAGTAAAAATGCAATTACAGATATCAAGAATGACTTTTTTACTAGTAGAAATTCAATTTTTGATATCAAGAATGCACATTTCTGCGAGTGATGACGTCATTGTAATTCACATTTTTACTAATGAAAATGTAATTACTGATATCAAAAATAGCAATTGTTACTAGTAGAAATTCTATTCTTGATATCAAGAATTATAATTTTTACTAGTAAAAATTGAATTGTTGATATCAAAAATTCATATCCTGAGAATGATTAAAAGCTAATTCGGCTTGCCATAAGCACCACGTGTTAAAGAATCAGGGACATTATTTACCTGCATGAGTGTCCTGACATGATCTGAGTCTCTGTTCCAAAACTCAATATAACTGCTTCCAACATGATTCAACACTAGATAGTCCAATCCACCTACAGGACAAATGAATCGCACTCAGTATGTATTTCAGGAGAATGTTTGGCAAGGTATAGACAGAGCTTGTTAATCGACGTCACGCTGCGTTGAATGTTGCGCCATCTTGGGTGGATGGCTGCTAGTGCGTTCAATGCAGTGTTTTGTTTTTCTTGTTTGATGAGGAAATATAACTATGGTAGGTCGGTCTTGCAGTGTTAAAAAACTGCAATAGCATTACGCAGAGTCGTTCAGGAAAAGCCTGTGGTTCTTTCACTTTTGATTTCTCCATATATCAAACAAGTAACGGTACATATCAAAACAACAATAGCAGTGGAGTATTATCCTCCCAAGATGGCGGCGCCACCGCAACATGCAACATAGGGCGTGACGTCAGCTTCACATTCTCTATTGGACATTTCATCTGCATTAAAATAATGTTTTCACCCAGTTTGTCCAGAGTGTATTTGATAACTCTGTCAGGATCTGCGGGGTCAGACATGTCTCCAGTCACATATGAAACCTTCTGAGCACCCAGTTTCACACATTTCTGTGCCACCTGAACATCCACAAGAACAGCTCTAAACAGCACATGTGCTTCATGTGTGCTTTTGCAATTTTGCAAGAAGCAATCAATCATGTGTATCAAATACAGTATAAATATATACAGTATACTGTACTGTATATAAACTGTATATTTGAAACAAAACATCTGACCTTTTTTAAACCATCTTCTCCTCTGGCAGTGATGACAATATTTGCTCCAAAGCGGGCATAATGGTAGGCCATCTGCTCTCCGATGCCTTTACTGGCCCCTGTGACAAGCACCCGCGACCCCCGAACAGACTCTGTGTGCAAAAACACTACCCTGCGTGTCATTCCGAAAAATGCCTTGCAACAAAGAGAACATTTACTACACAATTTACCCACATACGCTCTTAAAAATAAAGGTGCTCAAAAGATTCTTCACAGCAATGCCATAGAAGAACCATTTTTGGCTCCACAAAGAATCATGGTTCAAAGAGCCATCACTTTCTTACTTTTTCGTAATCTGAAGAACCTTTCTTCGCCACAAACAACCTTTTGTGAAAGGTTCTTCAGATGTTGAAGGTTCTTTACGGAACCATTTAGACAAAAAAGGTTCTACACACTCTTTAAAAAAAGTGCTTCAAAAGGTTCTTTGGATGCCGTAGAAGAACCTCTTGGTTCCATAAAGAACCTTTGACATCTGAAGAACCTTTCTGTTTCAAAAAATGTTCTTTGTAGCGAAAAAAGGTTCTTCAGATTATTAAAAAGTAAGAAAGAGATGGTTCTTTGAAGGACCTTTGACTGGATGGTTCTTTGTGGAACCAAAAATGGTTCTTATGGTATCGATGTGAAGAACTTTTTAAGCCCTTTTATTTTTAAGAGTGTTTGATTACATTAATGATCATGCATTTTTTTCATTTTTCAGTCAGATCATACACTGATCCAGCTCTGCCCATTGGGAACGATATAAAAGTCAGTACTAGCATAGCAGCAGGAGCTTAGTATCTATTAGGAACAAACAATATGTTGAGAAAAGTGATGATCATTACTTCTAACTTTTGTATAATATGCATTGAAATTTTCAAAATGAAATTTTTAATAAATTACAGATGCATTTTAACATGCATTCATTGTTCCAGATACTTAAGGATGCTTGAGGTCCTGCATCCAATTCATTTCAAAAATTCAAAATTATTAATTTAATGTGGTATTGGTTTTAAGCAACTTTAAAAGAAAATAAAGAAATCACAAACATACTATATATAGCTTACTGTACATATAGGATGGAATACATGGCATTACTGCAAACTTTATCGACATCATAGAAAGTTTATAGTCTATAAAAACGTATATACTGTACTTTTTCTGACACTATGGGACTTTTTTCATTAACACGATAGATACAGTAACAGAATGACACGTAGCCTTCATGAAAGAACCTGCCTGCACATGCCCAAGTGTTTCTGTTTTGTGTCTTGTAAACTTTTGCTGAAATTGTATAAAGAACATCTGTAACTACTAAAATCTCTCTCAAGCTATATTTCGCAAAATCTTTACAAGTTTGATGGATGTTTTTATCAGGCAAAAACATCATTGAGCACTGTCAGAAAATGTCAAAGTGTTGACAATATTTCAGATGCTTCAATTAAGGGTAATATAGAGCAAAATATATAATTGTCGCCGGCCTGACCTGCATCAAACGTGTCCCTCCACATGTAAGCCAAAACAGCCGCAGCAGCCAAAAGAAAGAAACTCAAGTACGAGAACACGTTCATGATTATAGATCCAATGTCAGCATGTGAATATTATGTTAGAGATTTCAGAAATGTCCTTCGACCTCTGTCTGCAGATATTACGTTATACGCTATAAACTCGACCAATCAACCAATAAAAACTGTTTGAGATTTAACACGCTGGGTAATGACCTGTAGGTCATTGCTCAAGAGTCACAACACATTTACTGCTATTAAAATGAATCAAAGGGCTAAAATGCAATCTGTGAATGCCACAACCTCATGCATTATGGGTAAAGAAACAAAACTGTTTTCCTTAGTGTATATGTGTAAATATAAAGAAAATTGTAATTTGGTTCCTACATTTCCAAACAGTGGGAAAAACGTACTACATTACTTAATGCAAATCAACAGCAAACAATAAAATGCCATTAAACAAAATGTCTGAGTATGAGCTAATTTGCATGGCCCCATTCATCACTGTTAAATTATATAATGTTAATATTATACAGAATAAAACAGACATAAAATAATAAAAACATAAAATAAAACATGCACAATGACAACAATGTTCAGTGCAAAAAATATCTCTTTTTATTATTTACGATGACATCATTACACAAACAGATGTGGAGCGTGAACCTCCTCAACATCACTTTACTGAAAAAGTAACTTTGGTAAAAAGCAGCAAAAGAACCGATGAAATAGAACCGGAGGAATCGGCAGAAGCTCGCGGACCACATGATAAAACACCGTCACAGGGTAGCCAGAGATAGAATTACTCGTTCACAGACAGGAGAAAGAAAACCGCGAAAGCCTATTGAGAATCGTGAAACCTCCAACATTTCAACAGCCCGATATCATCAAAGAGAGAGAGACTATACTACAAGTGTTTTAAAACAAAAAGATTTCTCTCCTCTCAAACTTTGTAGAAAGTTGAATAACAATCATTTACACAAATGTGCATTTCAAGGAATGATTTATTTCCACATTACCAAAACTGGGTTCCCCGAACGAACCACTGAGCCGGAGATTACGACAGTCTGAACAAACAAAAAAAATGTTTATAAAGTAAATGACACATGCTGTGTGGATAATAAATATAGAGGCAAACTACACAATGAGTCAGTGAAGCACTACTGTACCAAAGAGATTCGAAACCTTCAGTCTGAGACTTGCACATGCAAAACACAAACACACACTTCAGAAAACAGAGCTGAACTGTGTAATGTGTGTGCATTACATTTACATAATCAAATCTTTTCATGCAAGTCTATAAGCTGTGGTCCCTTTAATGCGATCAGATTGACCAATATTATCATTGATATCATTTTTTAATCACATGTTTATTGGAAACCCAGCCGTCAATTTGACACAACACGAAGCATGTTTAATTTGGTAATGCCAATCCGGTGAGACTTTAACTAATCCAGATTAGTTTTTCTTTTTTATGCCAGTCAAATGTAATGAATATCATACCGTGTTTGGATGTTTGACTTCTTGCGAGACGCAGTAGAGCTACACTTGACAGCCTAATAAAGTGCAAATGCTACAAGCAAACAAGGCCCTAAAGTATCTGCTACTTAAACACATGGCCGACTATTACATGTATGTGCAGTATTTACAGACAACACGTGAAGAAAAAAAAGCAAGAATCACAACACACATCATGTGAGACTCTTCTTCTTTTTTTTTTTTTACTTTGAAAGAGCTCATGAAGCTCAATGTCACACCTGTTCACCAGGAGAAACCTGTCAGGAACATAAAACTGGCTTTGTTGATTGTTTTAAAGCTGTGCTCAGATCAGCTGTGAAGCTTTGAGAACATGAATATCACGTTTGATAAACGTGGGCGTCTCGGCCTGCCTTTAATTCACAGTAAGGCAATAAAGAAGTGGGGATGAATTATCTGGAAGTCTAACAGGTTCATCATCCAGCCTGCTGGATTTCACTAAACTGAGGCCTATTCAAAACTTTATTAAGCTGCTCGTACAGGACTGGACTCCATGCATTTAATCTATTTTTCTCATTAGTGATCACATTGTTGTATATCACGGCATTAGACATTTAAATAAAACAAACAAAAAAAAAGCTTTGCAATGGAAAACTGGTTTGCTTAGTTTTTTCCTCAAATCAAGTTTTAAAACCCCAAGTGCTCGTCTGCAATTCAAAAATGACACGCTGTGCAATAAAATCAAATGGACAGACAAATCTCTTTTGAATTCTGCTACGATGCTACAGATGGGGCCTGATGATGTCAGGTGATGATGTCACTCGGGTAAAGGTTTAATTACTTGGTTTAATTAATCGGACCTGTCAGCTACGTCTTTCAACGCACCACACGAAAGCACTCGTGTGTACAAACATTTGTTATGAAGCATTTTAATGTAATAAATAGATTTCTGCTGTGTTAGTTATTGTAAATTTAGAGAACGCCCGCCGCCTGCTTTTCACATCAACTGTCTCTCTCACAATGTATTTCTGAAATGAACTATTTACAGTTCAAAAGAAATGCTGCACGTGACCGCACATTCACATACAAATGAATGTGTCTTAACTCAATGACCTTTTCCAAGGCATTAAAGCTAAAGCGTTGCGAAAAACGGCCGGCTTATAAACATGGAATATACAGAACGCCCTTTCGATAGGACAATCGTCCTCTTGACCCGTCAACAATGACATCAACACAAAACAACAAACGCTGTACAGAGGTTTTTCCAATCGCCCGTCACAGCAAGGCAAGGCAAACTGTACAATAAGAACGCAATGATACTTGAGAAATGAGGAGACCGTTTTCTTTTCTTTCGTCTGTGTTTTGTTTAGGTGGTCTTGACCAGGTCATATACGTGGATGTGGAAATCGTCGTCGTATTTGATGTAGTAAACGGACGGCTTGGCGGGAACTTGATAGATGACCAGGCCCGTTCTCTTCACTCCTTTATCTGTGACGTACTCCACCTGCTTACCCACAAGGCTCTCCGTTTCCTCTCCGGGTTTACGGTCTGCAGGCAGCAGATGTTTATTCTCTGTGAAAGCAAAGGAACAGAATGATTTTACAAAGAAAATCACAACAATAGAAGCTTGTGTTGTCAAACATATCGGTATTTCGCGACGTATCGATACTGAAAAATGTGAAACGGTTCCAACACGCATGTCCCGCAGTATCGAATAGTGTAGTTTAATAGTGTTAATGTTAAAAATATGTCCATTGCGGAGTCTCAGTAATACATCTGGCGCTTGGTGAAAGCTCATTTATGCTTCCCATGTTTACCGTAGCGGTCTATGTATGTGCGCTGATCTACTCGTTTCATTCGCTCCGGTTAAATGTGTTAATGTTAGATGGCCAGTGTAGTCTCCGCAACAGTTCTCGCGTTTAAAGTTTGTGTTTCTGTCTCTATGTGCGATGATCAATGATTATATGTGGATAAAAGCCAAATGAAAATTTGTTCATAAATGTTTTAACTAACATTAACGAACAATGAATGACAAATACATTTGCTCAAGTATTTATTCATCTTTTGTTAATGTTAGTTAAAAATACAACTAAGCTCTGGTCCATAAATATTAACAAATGCAACTTTTGATTTTAAATAGTAAATGTATTAGTAAAATTAACAATAGATTAACAATAATTGAGTAAATAGTGTCAAAATATAGGCCTACCTCATTGTCTAGTCTTGTTCAATTTAACTTTTAATGAAAACCAAAAAGTTTACAGCCTTAATGTTATGGCAAAGATGATTTACTCTCTTTTAGGGTGACTTTTACCATCTGTCTAGGGACTGCAGGTGAAAAATAGCCGTTTGGCTAACTCTGGCATATTGACAGAAATGTTCATTAATATGCATTGTCCCTGTAATAAAATAAATAAAAATCTGTGTATTCCATGCATACAGAACATTCTCATACTGCACACAGTGTACTATATAATGTACTGCCAAATAGTGTTGGATGCCATTTCAATCCTAATTGAATTATTTTCTTTAAAGCAGTTTTCTACAAGACTGATCCGACTGTAATCTTCTCAAGATAAGATAAGACATAATAAGATTGTCATGGCTCTGCCTCTATTAGTCATGTTTTTCTTGGTCCTGTGGCAGAGCCATGACAAAGCCTTTGGTTATGTGTGGAGAGAAACATATTATTGTCCTTTTGACAATAATATGCATTCTCTCCAGTGTCTCGTCATTGGCCCCGCCCCTCTCGTTCTCGACTTCCTGTATTGTTTCCCGGCCGTGTCTGATTACCCTCACCTGCCCTGTGTCGTTATCCTTCGTTTGTCTGTCTTATTTAATTCCCTCTTGTTTCTTTGTCCTGTGCTGGTGTATATGGTCCTTGTGCTATGTGCGTTTATATGCTTCGTGGCATTTGTTTCCCGAGTTCCTGCCTTGTCTTGCTCTGTGTGTCCCGTTCTGTAAGTGTGTTATTTATTATCTTAGTTCTTGTTTTTGCCCCCTCGTGGGAAGTCTTTGGTTTACAGTTTTTTTTGTATTTTAGTTGATCTTATCAGACACCCCCTCGTGGGTATTTCCTTTGTTCTCTGAGTTTCGGGTATTATAGTCTTGTTTTACCCCTTCACCACCGTCTGCCTGCATTTGGGTTCGTCTCCACGCCGGCCGTGACAAAGATTCTTAAGCATCTCCATGTTGCACAGAAGCGTGGCCAAAATTTCATCATGCAACCTTTCTTAAAGGTAGCTTTAAGAATAAATGTAGCTCTTTGAAGCGGCAAAAAAACAAGATAACACTGATTGCAGGAAGTGTTCTGCATTTCCATCCTGTTTCATGAAATTTAAAGGAAAAGTTCATCTCAAAATCAAAATTTATTCACGTGAACGCGCACCATATACTGACAAGCCAGAGGAGAATATATAGATTAAACTCGTTATTTTGGTTTGTTTTTGCACATAAAGCATTGTCGTCGCTTCAAAAAAATTCAACGATGTCTTTAGTACTTTTCTGGACCTTGACAACAACTATAACCATGATGTCTATGAGGAGGCCTGGAAATCTCTCGGAGGTCACCTAAATATCTTTATTTGTGAAGACGCCGAAAGGTCTTAAAACATGTTGAACGTCATGTGGGAACTTTTCCTTTAAGCAGAACCAGAATAAAAGATTTATGATATCAGCCATAATACATTTTTTAGCTATTTGTCAATATCTGTATATTGGTGCGTCTCGCCTGCATGTGGTATTGTGACCCACAGAATGATGGATTCACAATACCAGAATAAGAATGATTCTCCTTCAAAACCATACGAAAACAACGCAACTGACAACCAAAATTGGTAACAAAATTAAACCGATGAAGACCGAAGCACTTCAAAGCAGCGAGCGACACATGTTAAGTGTAAGACACGCAAAAAATCAGACACAAGCCTCCATTATCTTTTAAAACGAATATTCACACGTCAATATGTGCAAGAATACCTAAATAAAACAGAATCAGTGAAAATATAATAAAAACTAGATTCTGAAGAATTCTGAAGAAAATGTGAGTGATGCTTTGTGGCAAACCGCGGAACTGGGCACTAGGGTGATAACACATTAAGCCATGAATGAACTTAACCAAACACTATGTCTCTACGATGTTCTGATGCAGAGATATAGGTTTTGCTAAACGGTTGCTAGGCTAATGTGTTTGGTTGCTATGGGCGTGGCTTAGCATCTGCCAATTGATGATGCTCTAAGCTATGAGTGTAAAGAACCAACCCCCGTCTCTCTACGATGTTCCGATGCAGAGATATAGGTATTGCTAAACGGTTGCTAGGCTGACATGTTTTGTTGCTATGGGCGTGGCTTCGAAGCTTCATGATGATCCTGGGACACTGATTGGTTGCCTGAGTAAAACGAGCCCTCCCCCTTGTCTCTATGACACTGTGTTGCAAAGATATCCACCTGAACCTTTTATAATGGGAGTCTATGGGATCGGTTGCTAGGTTGTTGTAAATGGTTGCTATGGGCGTGGCTTAATAGCTTCATGATGATCCTGGGACACTGATTGGTTGCCTGAGTCAAATGAGCCCACCCCCTTGTCTCTACGACGCTGTGTTGCAAAGATATCCACATGGACTTTTTATAATGGGAGTCTATGGGATCGGTTGCTAGGTTGCTGTAAATGGTTGCTATGGGCGTGGCTTAATATCTTCATAATGATCATGTCACACTGATTGGTAGTCTGAGTAAAATGAGCCCACCCCCTTGTCTCTAAGTGGTTGTACTGCTAAGATATTCAACACGGGATGTTTTACGCCTTATATGGGCATGCTTCCTGTGATTGGGAAATTTTGGGAGGTTCTTACACCCCAGGGGTACAACTTACACCCCATTGTGAGTGATGTTCTTACAGAGCCCGATAGCCTCTTCAAATCGTGTAATATTTTCATGTTTCTACGATATCCTCACTCGGAGCTACGACCCGTCAAAGTTGGGCGCAATGTTAAGTCAATGGGATTTTTCGGGTTTTTATTTGCCCCCCTATCGCACCCCCTCCACCCGATCGCTTCCAAAAGTCATCACACACCATTCCTCAATGGGCCGCTCGATTTGATGTAGTCATTCATGGGTCCAAAGCGAAAAAATAACGCGTGAATATATTGGTATCTAGGTTTTGAATGGGAGTCTATGGGCGCCATTATTAGTATACTGAAATTTTGGGAGGCTCTCACACCCCAGGGGTGCAACTTACACCCCATTGTGAGTGATGTTCTTATAGAGCCTGATAACCCCTTCAAATCGTGTATTATTTTCATGTTTCTACGATATCCTCGCTCGGAGCTACGATCCCTCAAAGTTGGGCGCAATGTTAAGTCAATGGGATTTTTCGGGTGATTTTTCGCCCCCCCATCGCCCCCCCCAACCGATTGCTTATAAAAGTCATAGCACACCATTCCCAAATAGGCCCGTCGATGTGATGTATTCATTCATGGGTCTACGTCAAAAGCTTCGGGACAAGTAGCGTGCCAAACTTTTGGCGGAACAAGAATAATTATAAGAAGTATGTATGTTCGAATAACAATAGTTATGCTTTTTCAAAGCATCACTAAAAATAATTGTGATTGTAATGAGTTCAAAGTTCCAAAGAGACCCAAGTGAATTCAAGTGAAAATTTCACACGATCATAAAAAATGAATATAAAATTCGTCAAGCAAACCGTAAGGCGTAGATTTGGTTTACCTGCTTCAGGTAAAATCCGCAGATCCCCGTCTTTGTAGTCGTCCCAGAGCTGATACATGTACAGTACCGGGTCTTTCTCGTAGGTGATGTAATACCAGTTGGTCATGATGGGAGCACGAGACAGCACCATACCCCTCCACTCATTCTTCTCCCCATCTTCCTTCTCAAACAGATGTTCCACCGCTTTGCCCACCAGCTCCTCTGCATCGTGAGGAACCTTGATTTTGTTGTTCACTTAGAAGGGTGAGGAAACAGCAAACATTACAAAAATAAAGCATAATTACATTTAAAAGCAATAAGCAACAAGAAGCCGTGCATTATCTGGTGATTTAACCATGGGTACAGGAGTCCTAAAGCTTTTTAAAATGAAGGCAAAATAAAAGACTAAAATTTAAATTTATTGAAATAAACTATTACTCCACTAGGCTGTTTACAGAAGCCAAGTAACGCATTATTATTAAAAGGGAATATTCCAGATTAAATACAAGTTAAACTCTAATGTTGCATTTGTGACATAAGGTTAAGCATCATAGACAATCATTTTGATTTCAATCGCTTCGGTTTGTTGTTTTAAAGAATCTTTAATAATGAATGGGAAATGAAAACACTATTAATACACAGTAAACTCCACCCACAGGAATTGCACTGGTAATGCATAATCACAAATTCATCCACCCAGAAAATGTAAAAATAATCTATCTGACATATCAGCCAGTCATTATGATGTTCAGGACTACATTCAACTATATAAGAAAATCTATTACCGGGACTAATGGACAATGTGGGTGATTCTCACGAAATCTTGGTTTTAAGATGTCAAACATGATTTTCTTAAAAACACATTAAAATTCATTTAAAACAAGTACTGACAGTTTAACACAATAAAAAAAAACGATTACAAAAAAGGCCTTAAAAAATCTCATTACCGTAAAACAAGCGAAGCCATGATGCCTAAGCAAGTTTGTATTAATCATACATAATAAGACATTAATTAATTATATTTTTATAGAATATTATACATGCACAATTTATTTTAATGTGGAAAACTACCTGTATCGGTAATGAGAAGGGAAAACGTCGTGAACACAGCACGACAAGAGAATCTTACATTTTTAACTAGAAAAATATGAAGTCATTTGTAAGTCGTTCAAAAGGTACAAGTTGATGTGTTTCTTCACATAAAAACATACTTCATGTAAATATCTTTGTGTATGTTTAAACAGTCGTTAAAAAACTTTACGGAGGATGAGAGTATCAGTCACGGACACTTCTTTCTTCCACTTTTTCTTCATTTTTATTATACATGAATATTCTGTCATTCATTTTTTGAGAACATCCTATTGTTCTTTTCACAATATTTAAATTTTACTCTATTTAATATTTATTTTTACTCTATTACAACATATAATGCACTCAGACAAATAAGGACGCGTTGCGGTTATGAGAATTTCAGCAGAAAAGCAATAAAATACATAAATAATTTATTCCTATGTCAAAATGATGTTTTGTCCAAGGTAGCGAACACAATTATCTTTATTGTGATCATTTTTGTGTTACCGAATTGAATGTTTTATCATTCAAATCTTTACTGCCACGATGTTTCAGTGGTTTCGTGAGAGTCACCCCAGTGTTATTATAGGAAATCACAAATGCCATGACGTGTCTAACCTCATCATTCCTCTGAAAACATTATTCAAAACAAATGTCTCACAATTCAGTGGCATTTATTAGGTGTTTTACTTCTCACATTTTTAGCAGAATGATTGGAAAACAGATGTGTGTACAGCTGCACACAGCTTCGATCAAGCAAAACTGCAGAATGAGGTCATGTTTGCTGTAAACTTGCCTTTCTGTTTCTGGCAAGAGTCGGTATGCGGATCAATTTTGTTGAGCACACACGCGCACATTTTGAAATGGAATGAATGTGGCTCATCCAGTCTGAATTTAGCTTCAACATCTCACCATTTTTACTGCTGGGTCTTTTTTGCACCGATGCAAGAATTGTCTTTCGTTACGAATGACGTTAACATGAGTGCATCCACTTCCCGACAAAAAGAGAAAATTAATACAGTCAATTGAATTTGTCAATTTCTTTTTGAACTTGTATTCACTGTTTTATTCAAAACAGGCACGATTCCTCTTATTGTTGAATTTCCAGCTAAATAAACTGTTGACTGTCTATCACACAGAATTGGAGTTGCACTTGCCAGCCCATGTTGTACTAAAACAGTTAACACCGATAAGCGTCATACAGTATACCGCTCATTCACGCACATGTGCTACTTCCTGTCGTTGGGTTTGTTTCCTGCGTGCAGTGCGACAGCGTTTCCTACTCACCCACTTTCTCAGTGAGGACCTGCAGGTTCGAGACCCTCTCGTCCTTAAAGAGCTCGATGCCATAGACGCAATCGAAGCCGTCGTACTTGACCATGAATAAGGAGGAGTTGACGCTGAGTCGGTCCAGCACGGTGCCCTTCCACTTGGTCAAAGCGCCCTTCTCTCTCCAGCTGTGCTGAATCCGTCGACCCAGCAGATTGTTGGGATCCGGAGTGAGACTGTCGCTCAGCTCTCCGCTGCTGCGTTTCCTATTGAGCGGATGAGATGGAATCCATAGTCTTAAAACATGACTGCATTAGGAATTCAGTTCAAGTTAACCAGAAGCTCCGTTGTGTGCGTCAATCGTTCACCGAACATTTATAATGTTTATAATGTTCCAGGATTTCTGGAAATGTCACGACACATTCTGGCCTGCCACGTTCATATTCTCATCAGCTTCGAGTTAAATGAAATAATGCCAACCGAGTTCATGCTGACAGAGCTGCAGAGAAATTATATTTCAAAATATTGCAATATTACACCTCGTGATATTAGGTGATATCATGATTTACATAATTTCAGGAACCGGACTTTTTTGTATCTAAACATTTTTTATATCTAAAGTTTTTACTGTTGGTTAAAAAAATGTGTTTTCTATACACCTGCTTTGCAACAATGCTCTATCAAAATAAATCTGAACTGAATATCAAAATAATCATCATAATCGCAGCTAATTTTCACATCTACTGCACAGTGATAATATATTAAATGATCAACTGGCAATACTGGTTTTGCAATGGAGTACTACAGAGCGGGATGCCCAGTGTTCAATATTATGCAGTTGTATGCATATGATGGCACAAGAATAATAAAAAATAACTGCACAAATGCAACCAACCACGCCAATATTCAAATTTCAAATGGACTACTCCATACTATATAGTACACGACAATCAGTGTGCATGCAATGGTACGTCAGAAAAATCAGTATGAAAAAAATAATATGTATGCATCAGATGGACCCTATTCTATCCCATGAGGCAATAGGAGCTGAATAGCCACTAAATTCAAAAAGAAAATTTACGAGGTGAGCAGCTTGTTTAAGTGCGAGTAATACCAAGAAATGTATTCCTTGTGTTTTTATTGTACTTGTTTAACAACATCTAAATAATTAGCAAAGTTGCTTTTAATATGTTAGTGAACAAACATACAAAGACAAATCGTAAGACAAAAACACAGAGGATGTAGTATGTCTGGATTCTGGAATTTATTCATACTGCAATCACTGTACTACATTGAAGGTTAATGCTTGATAAGTATGTACTTCATCTAATTCAGTATTGTCACGGTGATACAGTCACAGGTAGGGGTGTAACGATACTTCGTACTACGATATTTCGCGATGCAAAAATTTCACGATGCGCATCGAAGAGAGATGGGGATATTTTACGATATGATGTTTAATTTTATTCGTTCAGCGGTCAAGACGCTACCTACTCTGCGCCAGCGCGTCACGTGTGCTTATCTCACATATGCGGTAGAGAGAGAAGTCTCTGGGAGAAGAGGAAGCACAAGACGCAATCTGTGTCTCCACGTGATTTCCCTCACAATCGCCGTTAAAACACAACAAACTTGAACCGTGACTGCTAGCGAGTCACCCCGCAACTCATTTTAAAGGCAGCACAAACGTTTTTAAATGCTAATGTTCATTTATCCGCTAACGTGAGCTGCTGCATAACGTGATATGCAACATAAAGTAAGCCAAAAGAAACCAGCGCTGTTCCAATCAGAGAAGCGATGAAGTGAGTCGTACTGTATATTAAAAGATCGAATGACATGCTAAAAAACAAGTATGTGATTTGCATGATTGAAGAAATGTCATGCAGTTTATGTAATATGTCTTTTTGAAAGATATTTCTTATTCATTTCTGTTTCAAGCAAAGACAGCGCAGCTTCAAAGAGACATGGAGCCAATAGCGCTTGAGCGTGAGCTCTGTCAGAGCGTTTCATTGGTTGAATGTACTGAATGAACACGCCCTTCACCGAACGAACGAGTCACTTGAGTCAAAATGAAACTGAATGAATTTCTACATGTCGTTCATGGTCTAATATTCTCTGTGTTGCACAATGCATATCCAGTAGTTACTCAACTTTTCTGAAAAATAAAGGTAATGACCTGGTTTCATTTAATTCCAAGGTAAAGTAAATTATGTCAAAACGGTTAAATCTTTGTATGGAACATTTAATTACACCATTTAAATTAGTTAAACCAGATAGATTTTAGTAGACTAAATATAATGTAGATTTTGTCGACTAAAACTAAAATGATGGGGATGATTAAAATATGACTAAAACTTAATTGCATTTTAGTCAAAAGACTATGACTAAACCTAAATCAAAATTTGCTGTCACTCAGTGACAAACCTGCAGTACAGCAGGTTCAGTTAAGCCTTAAAATGTTAAAATTCTTTATTAAGTTGTATGTACAACAAAAAAAAGTTACTGAAATTGTTAATATTTTGAAAATAAATGTTATTTGAATTTCAGTTTCATTTTTGAATTTTGTTCAAAATATCGAGATGTGTATCGTATCGTGAGCCCAGCATCGAGATATGTACCGAATCGTGAGCTGAGTGTATCGTTACACCCCTAGTCACAGGCGATCTGTCATTTGGTAGAAGGAAAACAATGCATCACATAGAATATATAGTCTAGCTGAAGTTTGACCCACCTGCCCCTTTTCTTGGACATGTTTCCAAAACCTCAAACACGCCTAGAAGAGAAAACGTGAGAGATCAGAACAATCACAGTCAATAAGAGCAAACACTACACACACGCACACACAACTACCTAAACCACTTTCATTTCAACAGAAAGGTGAAGTGTCAACATACCACACAGCACATGATTCTGACAGCTACTGTTAAATCTACAGAAAAAACCCTGACATTTTATTTAAATGCTATTACTAAGATCCCAAGCTAAAATATAACATTGATGATATCAGCAGCATTGTTACATATGTTGCCTTTTGTTTTGTTATTTTGTAGCGTCGCACACATATCTCTCGCTTTTGATTGGTCAATCACTCTGCCGGATGTCAACAGCGTCCGTGTTGCATACATTAAATTACATTAAATCGTAAAGACATAAGAGAACGCAACGCATTAATGTCACGTTAAAGTCAAGTTAAATTACCGCAGCACGTGAGACGGCTACAACATTGCGGCTAGAGGCCGGGCTCATTTTACATCACACGTTACATGTAAACCAGGCTAATTCTGAGGGATTATGTTCTTCTATCTAACATTAACATCATAACTAACCTGTTAGGAATCATTAATAAAGAGAAATCAACATATAAAGCATAATATCGCCTCGTTTCGACGCTTCACATGAAAACCAGCGACGCTGATATAAAACACTGGATCGTATCTCATGCGCAACCACCAAATCGGTTTTCTTGTCGTTTTTCGTCATCGCAAAACCTATCAAAATCGTGTGCTACTGTGACTTTGTCAATATAGCGGGAGAAAAACGAGATTACCTGGCCTCTATTTTCATGTCTATGGTGGACTTTCCTCTGCGGAGATCCTCAATCCTCATGTATATCGCTCGTCAGACAAAAACCAGGCACGGTCGGTTAAAACTACAACTCCCAGGATGCATTGTCGCGTGGGTAGCGCGAACAGAGCGCGAAGCGTTCTGGAAAATGTAGTTTTGAGGCTGCGTGATCTCCGAAAGGGGCGTAAGTAGTGTTCCCGTGTCCTAGCATTGTGTAGATCAGAAAGTAAGAGCCAGTAAAACTAGTCGTTATTAGCAAAACACAAAATATGAATCAAACATCAGAGACAAAAGTTTTTATGTATGTTGTTGGGGAACGAACGTAGATACGCACAATATTTACTTTATAATACACACACAGAACTACATTAACAAAGATGCACCAGTTTTTTTTATGTCATTCAGTCAGCTTTAGAGGCCATTGCTCTGCAGCAAGCTAGTTATTCTACGCGTGTTTAAAAAAACGTAAGGGTGCAAAAATACTTATATTTAATGAAAAATAAAAGTCTTATAACATTTATATTTATTCTAAAAATATACTAACATTTACATTTATGCATGTGGCAGACGCTTTTATCCAAAGCGATTTACATTGCATGTTATTATTATACATTTTGTTTCTGACTATACTTACATTACAAACTATTACATAAGGCTTAGTATTTCATATACACGTATAAATATATATATATATATACATATATAAAATACAAAAACTTACCACGGTATCACCATAGGTTTTTGACGACCACATCTTCATGAAATAGATGGGATGCCTATTTATCCACTGCAGTATTAAATGTAAGCCACAAGAGGGCACAAGTGGTCTATTCTCGGAGCCAACGTTAACACATTCAAATTCTCCAAAAGCAATATCAGTAGGCCTATATTTTTATTCGCATTAAATATGATTTAGTAGGATTTGTAAACAACGTACTGTAGATGTATCCCTACCCAAAAGTTTGGTGTGACTAAATGGCTCAACAATATTCCACAGAGAACAGATAAAACATCCAATGCATTAGGCAGACTTTTATAATGTGTTTATTTCATTGGTATTTTTATCAGTGTTTTCTCTGCAAACTGAACTTACATCCTTTGCATTGTTAAACGCATACTCTACCAGTTCATTCAATACCAGTTAAGCTACAGAAATCTTGCTATCAATGTTCCAAGAACATCCCCGCATCAGCTGAAGGGCACGATGTGTTAAGAGTTTAATCGCCTTCAGTTAGTGGTACTACTAAGAATAACAACATTTATTCATGTCTCTTTAAAGACCCAGCTGTCCCGGTAAACTTGTTTCAGATCAGACTTTAGTTGTAAAGAACATTAGCTTTAAATCACATCAAACTGCCCTCTCAAGCTCACTTAAAGCAACTTTTCTAGGAAACGGTGAACAGGGCGAGAACTAGTAGACCTTGTGTCTTGGGCCACATAAATATAAGATATAAGACAGCAAATAATAAAATAATAATAAAAAAATAGCAAATACTGTAAAACGTTAGTTTTTTTTCTTATTTGAAATCTCAGATCAGAATAGCCTAGTCTCGAAGTAATCTCAATAATTAAATATCATCTGATAAATCGATCATTAATATTTTAGAGAGTAAACTGGATTTCATGCTGAGCGGAAAAGAAGAGGAGTGATTGACAGTGCAAATGTTCTTTGCTCTTTTTCAGTGTTCAATACGACGTTAACATGCTGTTATATTCGCTTTTTCGTTTCTGTAACTCCAGGTCTCGAATTGAGCAATGAATCAGCCTTTTGACAGAAGATCTGCTGGGATTTGAAGGATGTCTTAGTGCTCTTGAATGAGTCAGACGTGTTTACAGGCCCTGTGCAATTCATATCTCAAAAATACCCCAGACCGCCCTGACTAAACTCTCATTCCACTCTGTTTTCTTCATCTCCACAATAATAGAGTACTGAAATATCAAATGTCGTTTTCTGATGTCATTCTTAAAGTCAAGATCTATCTACCATCCTCCAGGACCATCAGAACAAAAACAACCGACAGTGAAACATCAGGTTTCTCATCAACAACTAAGCACTAGCATCCGCATAATGTGCATTTAGACCAGAATCCATCATTTTCGTTACGAAGTGTTTGAATTGTGAAGTTATAATTGTGAACCTAAATAAATTGAAATAAATTCGAATTATGCTTATGTTTCGTTTGAAGATTAAATGCATTAATTTAATTCAAATGCCATGACAGCAATCCTGTTTGCCACCTCGATTTAAATTCAGAAACTAAATGGGACTTTCTATATTCAATTCTCAATGACATCCAATCCTGATTTGTAGACGTGCCACATTAATAATTCAACTGAAATGCAGTCGCAGGTGTGCACATATGGGCCAAAACTGCAATTTTACCTCTCGCTCTTACAGCCGGTTTCCTTCAGTCCCTTATTGCTCATTACTATTGCTTGTCTTTCAAATCTGACTTCTCTCACAGTCGAGTGTCGATCGGTTGTTCATGGGGTTACTGTGAACTCAAGGGCAACGGTGGAGGCAGTTGTCACAGCAACCGTGTTAAAACTAAACTACATCTTTAAATTACATCTGCGCCGTAAAACGCCGCCTTACAAACGTTCCCCCGGGCCATAATGCACCAACCAAGCTCAATCTTACATGAAGAACGTCCCCACTGGGAAAGAAAACGCATCCCACCGCAAGCTATTTACAAACCGTCGACAGCTGGCTTGGCTGAGAGCTGACTGAGGTTGTTCATCGTATAACATATGGCCGTTCTCACTGATGGACGTGTTAAAAGAAATTAAAAATATTGCAGTATTTGAGCTATTAATATCAGACTAATAGCATTAAAGTGCATTCTGAGAATTACATTTGAGAAAACGTTTCAGATTCTATGGAGGTGGAAAAGTTTCATTATCGTTTTTGTAGCAGATTCTCTCTCTCTCCTCATTCCAAGGTTGGAAGAGGGTCGTGTGACCAGGAGAACCCATCTCCTGAGAACCTCCGGACAGAAATAGACCATCCCTCTTTACACACTCTCTCTCCTGTGCCACTTTCGTCTGGTTATAGAGGGTATTCGTTTTCCCATCAGAAGGTCCTCTGTGGACGCCCACCCTCTCCTTCTCACACTCCTTTCATAATTGGATCTGGCTCAGCGGGTGGCGGGTCAGTGTGCATACAGTATGACTATAACACTCCACGTGTTTGTCTTCCTCGCTGAGAAACCAGTCGTCCCAGTGCTGCACTCTAACTGGGATGCATAGGACGGCGTGTGTGATTGATTGGATGGGAGAGGAAACATTCTCTCTGGAGATCCGATCCAGATTCACACGGTCATTTACTCTTTCTTACCAGGGTAACAAAACATAACTGGACACATTAAAGGATAGGCTGGACCCATAATGGAGCTTCATGTCATGGCTCTGCCTCACTTAGTCATGTTTTTCTTGGTCCTGTGGCAGAGTCATGACAAAGCCTTTGGTTATGTGTGGAGAGAAACATATTATTGTCCTTTTGACAATAATATGCGTTCTCTCCAGTGTCTTGTCATTGGCCCCGCCCCTCTCGTTTCATGTATTGCTTCCCTGCCGTGTCTAATGTTTCCCACCTGCCCTCGTTGATTACCCTTCGTTTGTCTTCCCTATAAAATGCCCTCATGTTTCATTGTCCTGTGTTCGGTCATTGTGTGTGGTGTCCTTGCGTTCAGTGTACCCCTGTTCTTGTTTGCCTCCCTAGCCTGCTGTTATTGCTTGTTCCTGCTTTTTCGTGAGTCTAGTAAGTGTCCAGTTTAGTTTATGTCAAGTGTGGTTATCTTAGTTTAGTGTCAGTTAGTCTTTGTCCTGTTTATCCTGTTATTCTGTTAATCTGTTATCCCCATCGTGGGTCTTTGTTTTGTTTCTTTTTGTACTATTAAAATCAGTTTTGTTAACCCCTTCATCCCCGCTGCCTGCATCTGGGTTCTTTTCCACGAGAATCGTGACACTTCATGCACTCATGCAAAGAATGCCCTTTTAGGTATGCTTGTATACCATACTTTTTCAGTATTTACCTTTTTTGTATGCAGTGAAATACCCAGATTATCATTACATTTGCCAACATGTGCAGTATACAAACAGAGAATTATACAGTTTATAACTGTATTGATTTACAGTAAACTGTTTTGCTAAAAAGAGCCCATGGATTCATATTCAAAATCAAAATTCAGATAATTTGATACAAAACACGTGATCCCATATAGGCAATGATTTGGTAAATTTACACGCTTTCTTACGTTTTATTTGCACTTTTGTGTAATTGTATCAGATTGTGTGCTGTCAGGCTTAAAAACGGCAAAACTAAAGATTGCAAAACAAAATCACTGAAATGTGTATGAAACAAATATGAATGATATGAAGAAATGAATGAATGATACCTCTAAGTATGCATCTTGTTGTGGAAAGGTGTGTGTTCTTAGCTATTTGACTAGCTGAAGGATGATTCACAACAAAAATCCAGTTTTATTTTTTTATATATAGTTTGTATATGCAATCATCTTCCTCTGGATTTGGACTAAAGTCTGTGAACCAGGCATAAAAAGCTCAATTTACGGTAGTTGTTTTGGCAGGATATATGTTTATTTGAACAGACTGCCGTTACATGTCTGATGCACTAACATCATTATTTTCAGTGCCTTTCAATCTAAATAAAAGTTTCACACTTAAATCCACAGACACTCAAGCTTTGGATGAACTGTCTATCTCTCTGTTTTCAGCCCACACGAGGTGTTGTTGCTAAATTGAGGTTATTTCTCCTCACACGTCTGTAATTCGCAGGGCTCTGAAGATGTTTTTACACTTCTCAGTGAAGCGGTCAGCATGACGTGCGCATATTCTGATTACTGATCATTTTGAACCACCATCTGGCACAGAGTTTTCTTTTAAACTTATCTCTTACATGCATGATGATAGATATACAGTTAAGACAGATTGCACACTTTTTCTTTCAGTTTTATTACTTTTTATACAAATCTTAAAGGTCCAGTCAGTGTTTCATTTTTCGGAGGATTTATTGACAGAAATGCAATACAATATACATAACTATGTCTTCAGAGGTGTGTAAAGGCTTACATAACGAAGCGTTATGTTTTTATTACCTCAGAATGAGCTATTTCTATCTACATACACAGCGGGTCCCTTTGCATGAAACTCTCCATGTTGTTTCTACAGTAGCCCTAAACAGACAAACTGCGCATTCCGTAAATACGTTATCTCCTTCGGCAAATGAGCGAAAACGTGACGACATCTTTGTCCTGTGTCAGCTACCGAAGTGCTTCGAAATAGGAGGGGTGGAGTGAGCCGCTGGTTGCAATTCGCACCCTCACCGCTAGATGTCGCTAAATGTCATACCTTTAAAGGAATTTATTTCCTTTTTATTTTTAATTCTTAAGTATGTGTGCTTTTAAATCATTTACTTTTAAAATATCAATAATGCATCATGTTTTATGTATGTTCTCATTTTTATGTGAAGCACTTTGAATTACATTGTGTATAAAATATGTTATACAATTATACTTGCCTTGCCAAACTTGCAAAACCATTGCAATGCTTGGTGTGTTATGGATGATCGCCATAGGGCAACATGGATGTTAGGTACACAACGACCAAGTCTCTCATATTCTTGTCTGTAGATAGGGCTTAGGTCTCCATAAACCAAGTAAAGGCTTTCTTGCCTTGTGCATTTACAAGAAAATGGTGTGTTTCAAAATTACAGCACACAATTTGTGGTTATCTTTCATGTCTGTATAGCAACACTCAGGGTTAGGGGTTAAATATGAGCAATAATAATAATGATGACTGCTGTAGGATAAACACTAGTTATTTTCTGAAGCTTGAGTCATAAGTTGCAATACAAAAGATCTTCTGCCTTTTTTTATCAGCAGAAATTTGCTTATATTCTTTAAATACACCACACATATCGTCTGATATAATCTCACAGTTATTACAAATAAAGAAGTTTATTCAAGTGTACTATACTTCACATACTTTATTTCAGAAAACCATAGTTGTAAACTAGCCGTGTACTCGTTTACTACACTTAAAGTGTACTTAAAAGTATACTTTTATAAACAAAAAAGTGGCAAATTTAGTCCCAAGTAAAATTAAAATGGTACACTTACAAGTTACCTAGTACTAGTACTTACCCTAAAAAAATGCTGGGTTATTTTTAGCCTTGGGTGAAAAAGGGACAAACCCAACTGTTGGGTTACAGTATTTTGGGTTGAAAAAACCCAGCATGTTTATTTACAATCCAATGGTTGGGTTCATCCCTTTTTTGACCCAATGTTGGTTTGAAAAGCATACTACATAAAGTATGCCTAAACCTAAACTTTGCATAAACTTTAAATATGTGTTTAAAGTTACATATTTAAATACATTTTACATTCTAGTATTTTTATTAATAGTATATTTATACTATATTTACAAATAGTATATTTATTAAAATAACCTTTAAGTATATTTATTTTTGTAAGCAGATTTATTATAATTACTATAGTATTATAGTTTAGTTAATTATAATAACTTTTTTATTATATTTTTAGCTGTTTTGTTGTATGCTTTTGTCAATTTATTTTTTATTTTTTATGTAGCCATATAAGGTTAATTTATTTTTATTTTAGTTTTTGTTTGATACTATAATTTTAGTGCCTTAAACTTATTTCAGTTTATTTCTGAGGCAACATTAAACATTTTCATTAAAGATTTTTCAATAATTTTAGGGCAATATTTGATTTGATTTCAATAAACAGAAAGGTTTTCAAAGTTTTAGTTTTTGTAAACTCAAAAAAACTTGTTTGTAAGAGAGGTAAAAAGTTAACGTTTAAATACCTGTAAATCATTTCTCATTAATGTTCATCATGGTCCACACGTGCGGGTGCTGCATCCACAGATGGATTTCTTTGTAATTACGTTCATTTGGGATATCCGAACCTGTGCTTAAGTTCATTACAAACTCTTCTGGTCTCCTGCATCTTTATAATTTAACCTGTTACAAAAGCTCTGGGGATGTTTATCCAGTCATGTGTAAAAACTAATTAAGCAAAGACGGGGATTATTTCTTATGTCTCTGAATGACTGTGTGTGTGAGATAATGATGTGCTCATTGAAAGGAGGGAGTTTAATTTAAAGAAACAGTTCATCCAAAAATGAAAATTCATGTCTTTCATGATTATTTATTCATGGCTCATATGACTGATGCTCTTCATTTGATTCATGTGGGTGTCCAATCGTGCATGTGGCAGGGTTGAATATGCAGTGTGTGTGTGTGTGTGTGTGTGTGCGCGTGTGTGTGTGTGTGTTCATGTTTGTATATCCCGGTGGGGACCTAAACCTGAATGCACACCAACACATGGGGACTCGTGTCACCGTGGGGACCAAAATTGAGGTCCCCATGGGCAAAAAAGCTTATAAATTGTACAGAACAATATTTTTTAAAAATCTAAAAATGCAAAAAGTGTTCTATGATCTTTAGGTTTAGGGGTAGGGTTAGGGATAGGGGATAGAATATACAGTTTGTACAGTATAAAAAACATTACGCCTATGGACTGTCCCCACGGGGATAGTAAACCAGACGTGTGTGTGTGTGTGTGTGTGTGTGTGTATGTGTGCGCGCGCGCGCGCGTGCGTGTGTGTGTGTGTACGGAGATAATAAACCAGACATGTGTGTGTGTTACCAAAACATTATATTTACTTCAAGAAAAATTGCTGATTCATTGTCTGCATATACGTGTGCTCTGTGTCTGTCAGCTCTCCATCTCTCTCACTCTCTCTTTCTCTCCACAGCTAGGTATCTCACACAACACCTTCTATAGCTTTATAAATACACTCACACCTCTAAGGCCCCAGTGACTGCTTCCAAGTCCCCGCCAGTTCCGTCCGGCCCTTCCAAGTCCCCCGAATCTCCCAAGCCTTCAGATCCTCCCCAAGTCTTCACTAGAAATTTTTTTTGGGGGGGCTGCCTCCGGCCGAACCCAGGCCACCCGAGCAGCCAGCACCCTCCATCCCCGGGAGTATCCAGGAAGCCCACCCCCCTCCCCCAGTTGTTACGGTATAGGCGTGAGGACGCGCCTCCTGGGGGGGGGTTGGGTAATGTCACGGTTTCCCTCTGTCTCTCCCCGTGTTTCCCCCTTGGACTTCATCACCCATGCTCCTCCACGCTCCAGCATCTGTTTCTAGTCTGCAATTATCCTCACCTGCCAGTGATCACCCCATCACCAGGACTCTATTTATACTCACCCTGTTTTCATGTTCTTTGTCGAGTCTAAAATGTAATGTGTTAATGATTGTTGTACTCTCCTGTTTCCCTTTGTGATTATTAATAATAATAAACAATAATAAACAATAAATATAATAAACAATTAATTTAGACGTGCAGCCATTCCTACCCAAATCTGCTCCGAGCAGGGTTCAAACCGCTGATTTCAGACTACTGACACGAGAGTCTGACACCCTAACAAGTGTCCTTTACCCTATGACGTCTCATCGGAGCTCCATTGATCATGGCTTGTCGTAGTTGTGGTGCAAGCGCAAGGTAAGTCTTGCCAGAGTTGATAGAGCTAACTCAATTCAGCTGTTCTGAAACCAAAAACTCAAAGTTTTGCATCTCGGTGTAAATCAACTCAGAGTTCACATTTTAACTCTGTGTTAGTTGAACCTCCTTATTGAAACGGTCCCCATGTTTCCAATATATAACATTATATTACTGTATATTACTTTATTCTTTTATTCTGCTACTTAAATGCATATTTGTTCTGTAAATCATTGTTTAAACTATACTTTATTTCAGTTTTTATATATTTTCATGTATTATAACCACTTTAAGTTCACACTCTTTATTTAACACTTCTTTATACTGGCACTATTTGTACGCAGCCCAGCTGCTAATGCTTTGGCCATTTTGTCAAGCCAATAAAGCACACTTAAATTGAAAATTAGATTGAAATTGAGAGAGAGGGAGAGAGAGAGAGAGAGAGAGAGAGAGAGAGAGAGACATTATCTAGCAGTAGAGGGCAGTACTTGAGTGTTTTGTTCTAGTCACTTTTGAAGCATTTCAAGCAGAACCATCCTGCTCCACTTGCAGTCCATTAAAAACACATAAACCAGCAGTAATTTGTTTGTGAAGGTTTCCGTGCGTCCGAAATCGCCTACTTCCATACTACATGCGAAAATGAGTATGAGTCATGAGTAGTATGTCTGAGACCTCAGTAGGCTAGAAATACCCAGATGGTCTACTGCTTCCGCCGAGATTTGTGAGTGTGCATCATGTCGGTACACGATCCGGGATGCCTGCACGATCCGTCCGCGCATGCGCATAATGACGTAGTAGATAATTCTGTTTAGCGACGATACTGCACGATCTGTTCCACGCTTGAGCACCTTTGTACCGCGACTTTCACTACTGTCCACCTCTGGTCTCATGTCACTTCTGTGTAGGGTTGGGAATCGAAAATCAATTCCAATTTGGAATCGGAATCGAAAGGCTAGGAATCGGATCGGAATCGAAAGGAATAGGAATCGGATACTTGAGATTAAAATTTGAATTCCTCTTATCAATTCCTGTGTGCATATTTTCAGAAAAGTACATGCGTTGCATGATCTGCTGAAATCTCAATAAAAGCCCTTATGAAAATGATCGATATTTATTACTATAGTAAGCATAGTTTAGCTATAGAATTTGCATTAAAGCACAGGAATCACAAATTAACCATAGTTGCATTATAGTAACTGCAATTTAACCATGATGTAGTTCAACTATGATAATACAAATTGTAATAAATCAGAAAAGGTGTGTTTCTATGTGTAAATATACACAAAACGGTGCTCATAAATATATATATATATTTAGCAAACAAGTCAATAAGCAGGCTAAATGACCCTACAGGTTGATATCTAAATGTTTTACTTCAACTGTGGAATCGAAACTGGGAATCGATAAGAATCGAAATCGATAAGCAGAATCAGAATTGGAATCGGAATCGATAAAATTGAAACGATTCCCAACCCTACTTCTGTGTGCACACTATGCGTTGAAATACTCTGTAACGTTTCCCCAGACTTGTTTGTAGTTCTTTCTTCATGTAAGTGCAGATAGTCTAGGCGGAAATGCATATTATGTTACTTATTGTGTTCTGTAAACACCATTGAAGGGATTATTCCTCATTTAGATTATATAGATAGATATATTAGCCTATATATAGACCCATACTAATACAAAATGAGTCGATTTAAAGTTAACTAATATTAGCAGCTTTTAATAAAAACCGTCTTTGACAATACTACTGACCTCAGATCGAAACACAGCAAGTTAAGTAGGCCTAATGCCATGCAGCAATGAATCGCAAAGGGGAGTATGGAGGAAACTGAAGGTTTGCAGTGACAGACTCTCAAGACTCAGACTTTATTCCACATGTAACCAAAATCGTGTATGTTCATGTAACAACTCCTTTATTATTTTGGATTGGCAACCACGTAAACACATCGTAATTCATAGCGTAAGCTACATTTTAAAACATCAAAATAGACCCGCCATGAACTGTTAAATGAAAAACACAATGTAGCCTACAAAAATATGCCGCCAGTTGTGCCGTCTGGCCGTCAAGTGTTTCATCGCATGCTTGATACCAATAGTGTAGGGAAACCGTGACGTTGTTTACTACGTCATTATGCGCATGCGCAGAACGGATCGTGCAGGCATCCCGGATCGTGTACCGACACATCAGATGGACACTTCTCTATCCCATGATGCAACTGGAGCTGAGTAACGGTCAAATTTCAAATTTAATCAAATAAAAATAGGGGTAAACTTCAAAGCGAGTGTCCGTTTTTTAAATGTAAGTACAGAAATGAATTCCTCGATATAATTATATTTGTACCGATGCCTAAGTACGGGTTGATGTTAATACGTCATAGGTCAAAGAGCATCCGGGTCACATGACAATAAAACATTGCAGATGCAGCGCGTCCAAAATCTATTCATACTACCAACCACACGATAGATAGTTGCTTCATTTAAATCAGTACATACTGTCATAGTATGCGATTTCGGACGCAGCGATTGTTTCTTAAACCTTTAGCTCACCTATAGCTGTTGTGTGGTGAGCGCACTGGTGCCGTTGTACTGTTGCTGCCGTCCCATCATCCCGGTGGATGCTGCACACTGGTGGTGGTTGAGGAGAGGTCCCCCTCATATGATTATAAAGCGCTTTGGGTGTACAGCAATACACAATAAAGCGCTATATAAATGCCTCATTAATTCATTCAAAAAGTTCAGCTGGGCAAATCCACAAATGGAGGACTTACCTACTCATTCTCGTACATGAGGGTAGTGGGTCAGACTCAGGCCAGGTGTTTTCACACACCTGCCGTGTCTCACACACACACACACACACACACACACACTGTATGATTGATTCTGAGGGTTGTGACTCCTGTGTTTTACAGCATGAGCAGGAACACCTCTCTGATCTGAAGACCTCACTTTCTTTCCTGGGATACTCAAAGGCCATGACACAAATCATCAGACACATATGGAGGTTCCAGCTGTTTAGAGGACACGCCAGTAAACAAATTGACAAAATTCCTTTGAGTCACTGAAATGTGTCTGTAGCCAGTTTTAAATGTTGATATATTGATTTATATCCCAAATATGTGTGATAACATCTGTGAGGTCAATGGAAACGATTATGTGGAACAAAAAACAACAACAATAAGACTTACAAAGAATAATGAGAAGCATTGCAATGTATTCATTATAAAAACTAGAAACAATTGAATTCCATTAAAACATCAATTTTTTATAAGTCCTGGAACCAACAACTCAGCTTTACATTTGAATTGTTAAACCCTTTTTCAGACCTTTACAAACAAACCGACTATTTTGAAACAAGATGTTACTTGTAGCATCAGTATCAAGTTCAATCGGTCTGATGCTGATTTTGGAAAAAGAAAGGCTTGATTTTTTTACAGTAGTTTCATCCTACAAACACTGAACATTTTTTTTGGTAGATCAAGAGAAATGAGATATATTTCATTTGATGACTTTTTTGCCTGATTTGTGATGTGATGTATTTTTAGCGAAGTCAACGCACAAATGAAATGTTTCTGGTGTTGTTTTTTGTTAATGACATTCTTCACCCTGAATGATCTAAAAAAAGAAAGATACTAACTATGAAATCTGACACCAAACACACTGAATGCCTAAAGATGTATGTTCAAAAATATCGAAATCTTATCTGACGATATGGCCGCTGGCAACAGTTGCTAAGGAAACGTCTTGGTTACGGATGTAACCTCAGTTCCCTGATGGAGGGAACGAGACGTTGTGTCGAGCCGACAGATGGGGTTCGTCCTTGAGAACCTATCGCTTCCGACTTCTTTAGAAAAGGCCAATCAAATTGGCGAATGAAATTTGCATGCCGGACTCCGCCCCCGGATATCCGGGTATAAAAGGGAGACGGCGTGCCTCATTCATTCACCTTTGTTCTGAGGAGCCTGTTAGAGCACATCAAATCAAAATGTCATGATCTGAAAAAATAAACAGATATCTGGTTTTGTATAAATTAGATTTGTGACTCAGACAGTGGCCAGAGATTCACTGTTTCCAGTAATGCTCTTCCTAAAATGAGATTTTCCATAGGAACCCCATCTTTCGGCTTGACACAACGTCTTGTTCCCTCCATCAGGGAACATCCGTAACCAAGACGTTCCCTTTCTGTCGGTCTCTCGACGTTGTGTCGAGCCGACAGATGGGGTTCCTATGGAAAATGCCACAACACTGTCCACTGTCCTGTCACAATCTCTAGCGAAGCGACGGTGACTGGCCTGGGCGTGTCAGCCATGAGCGCAACCGCGAAATTGTAACCAACCAGTGGGTAGGTAGGGGATCCCAGAGCTTTTCTTGAAAGGTGGGAAGGCCCCTGCCTTCAGGCCTCACAGGCAGCGGCCTTGTTTCTCTAACAGCGAGAAGCCGCCCGGTACCGTAAGGCCACTGGGTAAGCGCCACTTCCTCAAATGGGGGATGCGCTACAGAGACCACTTCCTACCGTAGGGAGGAGTTTAGTGGAGATACCAACATGGTCTCTCCGTTAGGGGAGAACTCATGGGAGGAATGTGTGGACTGAAGGAGTTAACCGCAAGGTGGAGGTCCACCTAGGGAAGGTCATGGGTTACCAAGGTGGGAACCAATCATGAGGATACATCAGACGGAACCGCCCTGCTGGGGGGTTACAACATCCGGTAGCACTAGGTCCGGTTAGAGCTACGTTGTGGATAACTCAGTTGGTCCCCAGCCTAAGGGGCAGGGCTGCTCTGCCCAGCCCGCCCGCAGGAGGTGCTTGCTTAGTGATGGATGGAGTGTCTGTTCTTCACCCAGTGGGGAAAGAAGGGAGGCCAAATTAGTACGCTGACCCACCTAGAAAAAAAGGGGGGGAGGTACTCTGATAGGCGTACACCCTACCGGCTGCCGGTCTTGCCTGATGCCCTGCAAGACTCGAGCTGATACCGGTTTTACGCAGATGCTGTAGGACCTCGCGATGGTGTTGGGTGTAGCCCAACCCGCAGCTCTGCAGATGTCTGCCAGAGAGGCGCCTCTGCCAGTGGGCACGGGCGATCTCTTAGGACATGTACGCCGTAGTGACGGCGTCCATAATCCAGTGCGCCAATCTCTGTTTGAGACAGCCCTCCCCTTCTGCTGAGCTCCAAAACAGACAAAGAGGTGCTCCTGCGGCTCTGCGTGTGGTCCAAGTAGAGGCGCAATGCGCATACTGGACACAACACGGATTGGGTTGAGCTGATGGTAGAGCGGAGAATGGGAAGCGGCGACCTGACAAGAGCTGAGATGATAGAGCTGGATAAAATGCTTTCAAATGCTATTAGATTATTAATGATAATCTTAAACTATAATTTACCTTATTAGTAAGTTTATTTATTTTATTTAGCCTTGTTGTGCAAGCTCTCTGGAGTTTGTGCAGAGGCAGCAGCTTTTGCCAGAGGGGAACTTGAATCCCCTGGTTG
This sequence comes from Triplophysa rosa, assembly GCF_024868665.1. NCBI lineage: Eukaryota > Metazoa > Chordata > Actinopteri > Cypriniformes > Nemacheilidae > Triplophysa > Triplophysa rosa. The sequence goes on along the minus strand of NC_079894.1, from coordinate 26,456,749 downwards.
GGCCTGTGTTCTCCTGAGGTTTTTTTTCTCGATTAGAGTTTTGGGTTCCTCGCCACCGTTTGCATACTGTTTTTTGCACTATTTGCTTGGCCGAGGGGTTGCTTTAGAATTTTAAAGTTTTACTTAATTAATATTGCATATAGGAATTTATAGTCTGTTATATTTGACCTGTGCTTCTCTCTCCTTTATCGTAAATGTGTGCTCTCACGGAGCGTGTGTGTGTGCGTGCGTGTCTGTGTGTGTGTGCGTACTTGTCTGTGTATGTGTGTGTGTACGTGTGTGTGCGTGCGCGTCCGTGTGTGTGTGTGTCTATGTCTATGTGTGTTAGTACGTGTGCATATTGTGTGTGTGGAGTGTTTTGTATGTGGGTATGTCTGTCTTCTGTGTTTTCAACTTTTTCTTGTTTTTGCAGGTACAACTTTAATTGTTTTGCTTATAGTCAATATGTCTTATGTACAGCTGCTTTGAATGAAAATTGTAAAAAGCGCTATATAAATACAGTTGTGTTGAGTTGAGTTGAGTTGACTGTGTCAAAATGAGCCAGTCGTCAAGATAGTTTAGTACCCGCACACCTCTCTCCCTGAGGGGAGTGAGGGCGGCTTCCACGATCTTCGTGAAGACTCGTGGGGACAGGGACAGACCGAAAGGGAGGACTCTGTACTAATATGCCCGACCCTCAAAAGCGAACCGTAGGAATGGGGGATGACGAGGGAGAATCAAGACATGAAAGTAAGTGTCCTTCAGGTCGATTGCCATGAACCAATCTTGACATCTGATAGATGCCAGGATGCGCTTCTGCGTGAGCATCCTGAACGGCAGCTTGAGTAGGTGCATGTTCAGGGTATGCAGATCTAGCAACCCCCTTTTTTGGGGACGATGAAGTACGGGCTGTAAAACCCGTTGAACATCTCGGCTAGAGGGATGAGCACGATCACTTCCTCTCCAGAGGTGTGGCGACCTCGGCCCGAAGCTCGGGAGCATCCTTGCCTCTGACTGAGGTATGAGAGGATGCCCCGAAACTTGGCCGGGCGTCTGGGTAGTTGGACCGCGTAGCCGAGACGGATCGTATCCCGTAGTCACTGTGACGGTTTGGGAAGCTCTTGTCAGGCTCCCAGGGACCGAGACTGGGAGGCTAGGGGTACGTTCTGCTTCATCGACCTTCCGGGGGGTGTTTCCGGAGAGGAGATCGGCTCTGCTGTTTTACCTGCCTGGCGATGATGTAGCACAGCGCCCCATCAATCAAGAGTGCTTAGGCTGATGATTATCCTCGACATTGGGTCTCGCCTCAACATTGAGTTGCCGAACACCATTGTGTAAAGGGTGAGAGTGGCTGTGATAATACCCAGACGATGATGTAGCACAACGCACCGTCGATTGAGAGTGCTTAGGCTGCTGATTATCCTCGACATTGGGTCTCGCCGTGACGCAATGTCGAGTTGCCGAACACTGTCGTGTAGAGGGTGAGAGCGGCTGTGATAAACACCCAGAGAGAGAGAGAAAACTCTTAGAAGTGGGCTGTTGGGACGGAGCAGGAACCGTCCCGGATCGACCAACCAGCGATGGGATGGCTCTTCGATGTCTTCTTCTGGGGTGCCACCTGAGTAGGGGGCACCTGAGGGCGTCGAAGAGGACCAGGGCTGCTGGGAATAAGAGACGGCGAACGGGATCTCGACGGCCAGAGGGCCAGATGCTTGATATCCTCTGTCTGCTCCTTTACTGTCGAGAACTGCGGCTCGACAGTATCACCAAACAGCCCCCACTTGCGAGATGGGTGCGTCGAGAAAGCGTACTTTCTCGGCATTACTCATGTGTGCAAGGTTCAGCCAGAGGTGTCTCTCCTGGACCACAAGGGTGGACATCGCCCGACCCAGGGCCCACGCAGTCACCTTGGTCACCTGTAGAGCGAGGTCGGTGACGGCATGAGTTCCTGCTTGAGCGCTGGGTCGGTCTTACCCTCGTGGAGCTCTCTCAACGCCTTGGCCTGATGGACCTGCAGGATGGCCATAGCGTGGAGAGAGGGAACAGCTTGGCCCGCAGCAGAGTAAGCTCTCGACACCTAAGATGCCGAAAAAACCTACATGCATTGGACGGGAGTTTAGGTCGAGCCCCTGGGGGACATCAACGTATCCTCTAGCTGCCCCACCATCGAGGGAAGAAAGGGCGATGGAACTAGTTGATGTGCTCGCGCCGAAAGGGGGCTTTCCAGGTCATGCTAAGTTCCTCATGCACTTCCGGGAAAACACGGCACTGGGGGCGAGTGCGGCTTGGAGCCGCTCTCAAACCCGAGGTACCATGTATCCAGCTGCGAGCGTTGGGAGAGGCAGTGCGGTGCGAGCCGGTGGCTGACGGATTAGCGCTCACAGTAATCCTCAATCCACATCACCCTCGCTGCTCGCCATAGCGGACGGCAGGGCCGTAGCCACTACTGTCACGGAATGGGAAGCAGACGAGGTGGTGGCTGAGTCCCGTGGGAACACAGCCACCCGTGACGCAATGTCTGAATCGTCAACCCCCGCAGTGCGGGCAGGACGTATCCACAAGGGCTGCCCCACCGTACTGGAAGCAGACCTCGTGTCCGTCTCCCTCCTCGATGAGTGTGTTGCACCCAGGAGAACAGCGGGACATGCCAAGCTGGAGAAATTTGCTCTTTTAGAGAAAAAAACTCAAACACTTCTGGAACTGACGAGATGCCCAGGGGAAGTCGCTGCAGGAAGGGACATTCCGCTGCACCACGTCGTAAGATTCCAGCAGTAATTCGGCGTAGAGTTGAAGTCTCGAAGTCGATCATGTGTGAAGGCTCCGAAGAAAAAAGTTGAATGAATGAGGCACGCCGTCTCCCTTTTATACCCGGATATCCGGGGTGGAGTCCGGTATGCAAATTTCATTCGCCAATTTCATTGGCCTTTTCTAAAGAAGTCGGAAGCGATTGGTTCTCAAGGATGAACCCCATCTGTCGGCTCGACACAACGTCGAGAGACCGACATAAAGGGAACCTTAATTCACCTGCTGGGACAGGAAATGATGTATTAGACAAAATGACTACTGTTTCTCTTTGTCTGACTCACCTTTAGCAAAACTGACTGCATAAACACACAAACACACATTTGCTTACAATCTTACAATTTCCCACAATCTCAGCTACAGCTCATATAAACAGAAGGCCATCTGCCACAATACATATTCCCGACGGTTATTCACTGAGAATGCGGATTGCTTTTGGCGTCACGTTTGTAATTCTTCATCAGCTGATGGTTTTATGTTTAATATGAATGGATCACTTTATCTGATAGAGGCTGCTGTCGCATAGCCGGCATCATCCATTTAACATGGCTGACCGACCGCAAACAAAGCAAGTCTCATTCTGCAATGACAAGGTCAAGCCGTGTGTATGTCGGTGTGTGTGTGTGTGAGAGAGAGAGAGAGAGAGAGAGAGAGAGAGAGAGAGAGAGAGAAACTGCAAGAGCAGTATAATCAAAACAAAGACTTGTGATTCAGCCATAGAGGCACTGATGTATTACTGACGTCAAAGGTGTAGTAACATACTTCATTCCTCCACAGAGAGCCGAATGCTGAAAACAGCAAACGACAGCGCTTCACTTTGGGTTTTAAATGAAACAGTCTGTTCCAGTAGTACCGCAAACATTACTGCAACTATTTCTGTCTCTCATTTATGACCGTAACCATAGATTCTAGAACAATATAAGACATGAGGTGGAGCATGCCGTTGGACACCGCAAGGTCATGGGTTCGATCTCCCAAAACAAGTTTACCTACAAAGTGGATTATTTAAACATCTGAAAATCAGCTTTGCCAACTTAAACATTCAACACAGTAACAGTGTTTGTAACTTTAAACTAACACTAGAAAGGCCTTAGACTCTTACAAATATAGGTGCTAATGAATGTTCTTTACTGCAATGTCATAGAAGAATTTTTAGTCCAAGGTTATTAAAAGTATTACTTTTAGTAACCATTTTTATAGTCTGTAGAAATTTTTCCAATACAAAGAGCTTTTGTGAAACAGAGATGTTCCTTACCATACAGCCTGCCAAATAACCTTTTGAGAACTTTTTATTTCTGCAGTCCTTTAAGCATTTTTTGCATTATAGCATTGTGTTTCATTTCATTATATTGAATTTGTTATGTTTTTTTATTGAATTTTTTATTTTTATTTATTTTAAAAGTGTAATTTAATTTAATTTTTAAATTTCAGTTTAATTTATTTTTTAATTTAGGTCAAGGTTTATTTATATAGCACCTTAAAACAACACGGGTGTTAACCAAAGTGCATTATAAACATAATAAAACAGAACACAACAAGTATTATTATCTAATAACTTGAAAGAATAGTATGAACCAGAAATCATAATAATGCACAAAAAGCTGCTACAACACAAAATGCTACTGGCATTAAGAATATACATACATATACATACATGAAAAAAACGAGTTATGAGTAAGCCTGAGAGAAAAGAAAATTATTTAAAAAAATAATTTTATTTAAACATTACTTCCACTTATATACTGTAAATATTTATATATTTAATAAATATAAGGTTCAACTAGACACATTTTAAAGTTTAAGCACATCCTTTCATTGACACTTTCATTGAAGAATAACAAACGGTGTCCATTTAGTGTCATGAATCCCTTTGGACGTCTAGAGCAATTGAAAACCACATCGAGGCTCATAATGACATCACACAATGGACAGCAGCTCCCTCGAGCTGGAACAAAGCAGCTCCATAAATAGAATTCCACAGGGTGCAGCGTTTGTAGTGTTCACTACAGCAGACAGTAAAATGATGTGGGGATCTATGTCATAGTGCAGCATGAGTCAGCTCTATGTAAATGTTATGAAACCAGTGGACGGAAAATGTCATGTTTATCAAAACAAATGGCACAGAGAGACCCACAACTTTAAACAACCCATGTGCCAGTACAGCACAACACAGCCTTACTTTGTTATTGCCTGCACGATGATAAAATCCTTCGGGCTTACATTGAAGGGGGGACACGAGCCATATCAAACACGTAGGACTCCTTAGCTAATGCTTAGCAATGTGCTAAAACTCTCACAACACCTTAGCAACAGAATTTAAAAATGCTGGCCGTATAACACTTTAGCAACCCCCTCACGACACAATAAAAAATCAGCAACTTCATAGTAACAACAAGCAGGTAACTGATTTAGATTCTGTTTATCCGCTGGACATACTGACATAAAACCTTCTTTTTCCTGTTGTTATGTTGTTTTGTTCTGTGAAGGATGGAGATGTTCAGAATTCTAATGCAAAAGACATTATACCTGCCAATGAATCACTTTATAGCTTTGTATTTCCTCCAGACCAGATGTTAAGCTCACCTGAGAGCAGTGGCGTTGCTAGGCCCTTTTTAGGGGAGCTAAAGCCCCCTAAAGTTCTAGCTTAGCCCCCCTAAAATATTGTGAGTAATAATGTAATCTGTACAAGAATTCGAGATTGCGTTACAGTCCCCTTTAAAACTCTTATTATGAAAACAGCGTTAGGCTGCGTTATTTAGCGCATTCTTCAGTTCACAGCAGCACATTGGTGTGAACGTCATAAGCAGAGTAGCGTTACAAGGTGTGTGCATTAACATGACATCTGCATTTTTGCCATTCTTTGTTATAAATGCAGCTTAATATGATGCGGGAGTGATACAAGACCCTTTCCCATCCACTGTAAAAAAGTTTTGTCTGTGTTCACCCCTGGTTAACTAACGTTAGTTGTTTACGTTACCTCCAGCAAAATGAAAGCACTTCACACCAATGACGGCATACTTTAGAAAACGATCATGATGATATTGTAGCGCACAGAAATGTGTCGGTCATGATGATGTGCTGATCTATTTTGACCTCACTCAGACCGTCGCCACGGTCCTAACCTGAATGACGTCATTCTTCCGCCTATCCTCGAGACCTAATAGCAACAATGTCATGTGACTGACCTTAGGGGTTGGCCGCTATATAACCCCTTCCTACCAACCACTTCCTTTGCCTGGAATGCCTCATCCGAGACCAGATTCCCTTTCTGTCGGTCTCTCGACGTTGAGGACCAGGGCTGTAGGACTTCGGCATCGCTGGTGTCGAAGGCCTACACTGCCGCGGGCCAAGCTGCCTCCTGTCTCCACGCCATGGCCATCCTGCAGGTCCATCAGGCCAAGGCGTTGAAAGAGATCCACGAGGGTAAGACCGACCCTGGGTTAATGCAGGAACTCCACACCACCACCAACCTCGCTCTAAGGGCGACCAAGGTGACCGCGCGGGCCCTGGGTCGGGCGATGTCCACCATGGTGGTCCAGGAGAGGCATCTCTGGCTCAACCTTACGCAAATGAGCGACGCTGAGAAAGTCCGCTTTCTCGACGCGCCCATTGCGCAGGGTGGGCTGTTTGGTGACACTGTCGAGGACTTCGCTCAGCAGTTCTCGACGGTGAAGAAGCAGACGGAGGCGATTAGCCATATTCTTCCCCGCCGAGACTCGGCCGCCCGTAGGCCTTCGAGTTCCCGTGCGGCCTNGACAAAGCCTTTGGTTATGTGTGGAGAGAAACATATTATTGTCCTTTTGACAATAATATGCGTTCTCTCCAGTGTCTCGTCATTGGCCCCGCCCCTCTCGTTTCCTGTATTGTTTCCCGGCCGTGTTTGATTACCCTCACCTGCTCTGTGTCGTTATCCTTCGTTTGTCTTCCCTATTTAGTGCCCTCATGTTTCTTTGTCTTGTGCTCTTAGATTACGTTTGTCGAGCTTACCCGTGGTTGATGTCTTCTTTACGGTCCATGTGTTCCCTGTTCCTGTTTCCCCTGTCTTAGTAAGTGTTTAGTTTAGTCTTTGTCAAAGTATTGTCTAGTTTAGTGTTTAGTCAGCCTTGGTCCTGTTGTTTGTATTATTATTTTGTTACCTTGTCGTTTACCCCCTCGTGGGTGTTTTGTTTCTGTCCCTTTGTGTTTACATTAAAGTCTTGCTTGTTAACCCCTTCACCACTGCCTGCCTGCATCTGGGTTCTTCCACTGTGATTCGTGACAGAATCCAAGAGCCAAAGCTGAACCCAGCAGGCAGCCCATGGACAGACACTCAACCAGCCGCTGGCCATGTACCAGCAATCCGGTATGGTGGGACGCATTATCCTCCCAGTCACATGCCTGAGGGGGCCCGTTCCCGGCCCAGTGTCATCGGCCTCTGCAGGACTTTGCTCGGGAGGTCGAGGCCAAGAGGGCATCCGTCCCCGAGGTGCTGGTGAGTGCCTACCTCATGGCCGGGATGGACGACCCACCATCTTTTCCGGAGCGGGAGGAGTTGGTTTACCAGCCGTTCCCACTATTAGTGGAATGATTGCAGCTTCGAGAGGAGTATGGCAAAGACTCCTCTCCCATCAATCATCCAATCTCCTCTTGTCCCGGTCTGGCGTCCATCCCGGAGGACCGTGTGGTGGGTACTCTCACCTTGGGGAACTCCACGCCATCATCCTCCTCACCTCCTGCAGCCTCCCTACCACCAGTCAGCCTCGGTGGGAAGCGGGGAAGGCGAGAGTCCTGGGGGTCATCCTCGGAGGACTCCAACCCGGAGCCAACCGTACCATTTGCCTTCGACTTGCAGCTGGCCACTGGGCGGGTGGCCAGACTCAAGAGAAAGAGGCAACGGCGAGCAGCGCAAGGTCGGGCCAGTCCGGTGTCCAGTATTGTGTCCAGTCCAGTGCAGTTGGCGTCCAGTCTGGCGCAGCCGGCGTCCAGTCCGGTGCAGCCGGTGTCCAGTCCGGTGCAGCCGATGCCCAGTCCGGTGTCCAGTACAGTGTCCAGTGTCGTTTCAAATCCGGTGATCCAGCCGGCGTCCCAGCCGGTGATCCAGCCGGCGTCCCAGCCGGTGATCCAGCCGGCGTCCCAGCCGGCGTCCCAGCCGGTGATCCAGCCGGCGTCCCAGCCGGTGTCCCAGCCGGCGATCCAGCCGGCGTCCCAGCCGGCGTCCCAGCCGGCGATCCAGCCGGTGATCCAGAAGGCGTGCCAGCCGGCCTTCCAGCCGGTACAGCAGCCGGCCTTCCAGCCAGCGTCAAGTCCTGTCCAGCCGGCCTTCCAGCCGGCGTCAAGCCCTGTCTAGCCGGCCCTCCAGCCGGCGTCAAGCCCTGTCCAGCCGGCCTTCCAGCCGGGTCACAGCCTTGTCCCGCCGACGCTCAAGTCAGCAGTCCCTCCCAGGACTCCGCGCCCTCGAGCGCAGCCGGGGATTAAGACTGTCCCACCCTGTCCCAACCCCTTTGGACTTCCCCCTATGGACTCTTTTGTTCCCCCACCCCCCCTCCAATATTTGTTGTTTTTGTTTTCACATCCCAGTCCCTTGGTTATTCTTGCTTGTCTGCCTCTGATTTTGTTTTCCATGTTTTGTCTGTTTTGGTCACTGTCTCAGTCTGTCTTGTCCCGTTAGTCTACCCCTTGGTGAGCACCTGGTGGTGCTCATTAAAGGGGGGGGGGGGGGGGCTTATGAGCTTCTCTACGATCTGGTGATCATTCTTTCTGCTGGAATCTACGACGTGGACAGCGGACGGTCCCTTCCTGCAGTGACTCTCCCCTGGGCGTCTCGGCAGTTCCGGAGGTGTTCGAGCAATTTCCTTTTCTAAAAGAGCAAATTTCTCCAGCGTGGCTTGTCCCGCTGTTCTCATGGGTGCAACACTCGTCGAGGAGAGGGACGGACACAATGCCTGCTTCCAGTACGCTGGGGCAGACGTTGTGGATACGTCCTGCCCGCACTGCGGGCGGTGACGATTCAGACGTTGCGTCACAGGTGGCTGTGTTCCCACGGGACTCAGCCACCACCTCGTTTGCTCCCCGTTCCGTGGCGGCAGGACTACGGCCCTGCCGTCCGCTATGGCAAGCAGCGAGGGTGATATGAGGATTACTGTGAGCGATAATCCGCCAGCCACGGCTCACGGACCGTTCACACCTCGTTTCGCTTGTCTGACCGTTCCCCAAAAAAGACGGTCCGCCGTCTTATTCCTCAATCACGTATTCGGACACGATGCGTGATGATGAGATTCTCTTGGGACACTCGTCGAGGAGAGGGACGGACACAATGCCTGCTTCCAGTACGCTGGGGCAGACGTTGTGGATACGTCCTGCCCGCACTGCGGGCGGTGACGATTCAGACGTTGCGTCACGGGTGGCTGTGTTCCCACGGGACTCAGCCACCACCTCGTTTGCTCCCCGTTCCGTGGCGGCAGGACTACGGCCCTGCCGTCCGCTATCGGCAAGCAGCGAGGGTGAGTATGAGGATTACTGTGAGCGATAATCCGCCAGCCGGCTCACGGACCGTTCCACCTCGTTCGCTCGTCTGACCGTTCCCCAAGAGACGGTCCGCCGATCTTATTCCTCAATCACGTATTTGGACACGATGCGTGATGATGAGATGTATCTTGCAGCATCGGGGGGTGACGTACTGCCATCCGACTCCGACGATTCCTCGGGCTCCCTCCCTCGGGGGGTCGAGCCCAGGAAGAAGGTGATGTCTGAAATGTCGGCCATGCTTTCCCGGGCCGCCGTGAGTGTTGGGTTGCAGTGCCCGCACTGCCTCTCCCGGCGTTCGTAGGAAGGCTACATGGCACCTCGGGTTTGCGCGGCTCCAAGCCGCGCCCGCCCCCAGTGCTCGTGTTTACCGGAAGTGCATGAGGAACTTTAGTAAGACCTGGAACGCCCCCTTCCGGCACGTTTCACGTCAAACAAAGTTCGTCACCCTCTCTTCCCTCGAGGTTGAGACAGCTGGAGGATGCGTCGTGTCTCCCCAGGTGGAGTTCGGTGCCTCGGCCGGCGGCCTGAGGGGCTCGACCTAGACTCCCGTCCAAAGCATGTGGGGTCTCGGCATCTCTGGTGTCGAGAGCTTACATTGCGGCTGACCAAGCTGCCTCCTCTCTCCACGCTATGGCTCCTGCCAGGCCAGGGCTGTTGAGAGAGCTCCACAGGGTAAGACCGACACAGGCTTATGCAGGAACTCCAGCGTCCACCGACCTCGCTCTACGGGCGACCAAGGTGACCACGTGGGCCCTGGGTCGGATCGATGTCCACACTTGTGGTCCATGAGGAACTCCTCTGGCGATACTTGCGCAGATGAGTAACGCTGAGAAGGTCCGCTTTCTCGACATACCCGTCTCGCAAGGGGGGCTGGTTGGTGTTACTGTGGAGGAGTCTCGAGGCAGCAACCGCGAAGTCCCCGTGCCGCACTCGGCCGCCCTGAGGTTCCGCATAGAGAGTCCCGTGCACAGTCTGCTTCCCAGCAGCCCTGGTCCTATTCAACGCCCTCCAGTGACCTGGAGGAGACAGCGAAGAGGAGACCATCGCCCCATCAGCAGCCGTGGGCAGCGGCTGTCATGGGATCACCTCAGGGGGATCGAGGCTTCCATTGGGCCCGACCCCAGCCACAGCGCTGGTAGGTCGGATAGGGACGGTTCCTGCCCCGTCCCTCCATCTGCTGGCCCCCTCTGGGGGGCTGGCGCCCACTTACTCTCAAAAAGGAGAGTTTCCTCTCTCTCTGGGTTACATCAGCCGCTCTCACCCTCTGCACGACGGTGAACGGCAAACTCGACGTTGCGTCATGGCAAAGCGCAATGTCGAGTATAAACACCAGCCCTCAGCACTCTCAGTCAGACAGTGCGTTGAGCTGCGCAGTCGCCAGGCAGGAAATATGGCAGAGCCGATCTCCTCCCCGGGGGGCCTCCCCCGGCAAGGAATCCGTACTGCTAGCCATCGAACCACCCTCCGCGGGGGCAATGAAGCAGATCAACCTCTAGTCCCCCTGTCACAGTTATGGGAGCCCCCAGACTGTCAGGCTGGCTGAGGAAGACGATCCGTCTCGGCTACGCGATTCAGTCG
>NC_079894.1:26310575-26444183 GCF_024868665.1 Triplophysa rosa | reverse complement strand
CAGATGCGTAGGCTCTGAAGAACAAAAGGTGAATGAATGAGCACGCCGGCTTCCCTCTTATACCCGGACATCCGGGGAGGAGCCCGGCATGCAAATTTCATTCGCCAATTTTCATTGGCCTTTTCTAAATACTCAGAAGATGATAGGTTCTCAAGACAAACCCCATTCTGTCGGTTCGACACAGCGTCGAGAGACCGACAGAAAGGGAACTCTCTTTTTGAGAGTAAGTGGGCGCTAGCCAACTGGAGGGGGGCAGCAGATGGAGAGACGGGGCAGGATCCGTCCCTATCCGATTTCCCAGCGATGGTCGTCGAAGAGGACCAGGGCTGCTGGGAAGCAGACGGTGCACGGGACTCCTTCTTTACTGTCGAGAACCCTCCAGGGGAGGCCGCGTGGACGCGGGCTTCCGCGGGTCTCGCGCCCCCCGGCTGCGGCTCGACAGTAACACCAACCAGCCCCCGCTTGCGAGACGGGTGCGTCGAGAAAGCGGACCTTGTCGGCGTTACTCATCTGCGCAAGGATCGGCCAGAGGAGTTTCTCATGGACCACATGTGTGGACATCGTCCGACCCAGGGCCCACGTGGTCACCTTGGTCGCCCGTAGAGCGAGGTCGGTGGCAGCGTGGAGTTCCTGCATAAGCACTGGGTTGGTCTTACCCTCGTGGAGCTCTCTCAACACCCTGGCCTGGCAGGAGCCATAGCGTGGAGAGAGGAGGCAGCTTGGTCAGCCGCAATGTAAGCTCTCGACACCAGAGATGCCGAGACCCCACATGCTTTGGACGGGAGTCTAGGTCGAGCCCCCTCCAGGTGGCAGCTGCCTACGGGCACGAGTGCACCGCGGCGGCATACTCCACCTGGGGAGAATGACGTATCCTCCAGCTGTCTCAACCTCGAGGGAAGAGAGGGTGACCGAACTTTGTTTGACATGAAACGTGCCGGAAAGGGGGCGTTCCAGGTCTTACTAAGTTCCTCATGCACTTCCGGTAAACACGGCACTGGGGGCGGGCGCGGCTTGGAGCCGCGACAAACCCGAGGTGCCATGTAGCCTTCCTCGAGCGCCGGGAGAGGCAGTGCGGGCACTGCAACCCAACACTCACGGCGGCCCGGGAAAGCATGGCTGACATTTCAACATCAACTTCTTCCTGGGCTCGACCCCCCGAGGGTGGGAGCCCGAGGAATTGTCGGAGTCGGATGGCAGTACGTCACCCCCCGATGCTGCAAGATACATCTCATCATCACGCATCGTGTCCAAATACGTGATTGAGGAATAAGATGGCGGACCGTCTCCTGGGGAACGGTCAGACGAGCGAGACGAGGTGCGAACGGTCCGTGAGCCAGCGACTGGCGGATTATCGCTCACAGTAATCCTCATATCACCCTCGCTGCTTGCCGTAGCGGACGGCAGGGCCGTAGTCCTGCCGCCCACGGAACGGGGAGCAAACGAGGTGGTGGCTGAGTCCCGTGGGAACACAGCCACCCGTGACGCAACGTCTGAATCGTCACCGCCCGCTGCGCTGGCAGGACGTATCCGCAACGTCTGCCCCAGCGTACTGGAAGACGCCCAGGGGAGAGTGACTGCAGGAAGGGACCGTCCGCTGTACCACGTCGAAGATTCCAGCAGCAAAATTATCACCAAAGATCGTAGAGAAGCTCATCAGATGCGTAGGCTCTGAACAACAAAAGGTGAATGAATGAGCACGCCGGCTTCCCTCTTATACCCGGACATCCGGGGAGGAGTCCGGCATGCAAATTTCATTCGCCAATTTTCATTGGCCTTTTCTAAATACTCAGAAGATGATAGGTTCTCAAGACAAACTCCATTCTGTCGGTTCGACACAACGTCGAGAGACCGACAGAAAGGGAACTGAGGTTACATCCGTAACCAAGACGTTTTAAAAACAACAACGGAAAAAAATGCAAACATTTCTTTAAAGGGCTCATATGGCGCGAATATGTCTTTTTCTGTGTCTTTGGTGTGTTATAAGTTGCCCATGCATGTATTAGACACTCAAAATTGCAAAAATTAAAGTGTCAGAACAAAAGATGCATTCTCTCTAAAAGCGAATGCTCACCCAGACCTCCCTGAAACGTCTCGTGTAACCACACCCCCACAAATCTACGTCAGTTTGTGGTATGATTTGACTTAGACCGCCCAAATGTATATGCAAGTAAGATGGGCGTACCTGTCAGTACAATTGCTTTGGAACCTGATGTTCCAAATATGGTAAGAGGCGTTACGTTACCGTCACACGCTTGTAGTATTCGACCAATCACTACGCACTGGTTAACTGGCCAATCATAGCACACCTCGCTATTCAGAGTGATGAGCTTTGTAAAAAGTCTGTGCGTTTCAGAGAGACGGGGCAAAGAGGAGATACAAACATGCATGGTATGTAGAAAATACAGCGTTTTTTAACCTTAAATCGTGTATACACATTGCATTACATCTAAAACAAACGATAATATTCGTTTTAGCCGTGTCAAATGACCTCTTTAATATAATTTTCATAAGTTGAAATTTAGGGGTTCACCCAGCTCCCAATTGAAAGTACCTAACAAATGAAGATTTTATATATCTTAAGCTTACTGATATTTTAAATATTATTGTGGGTTCAATAGATAATAGAAGGATCTTTGTAAACAACTAAGATTTGAATACTATTACTATAATAATAATGATTAGACCACTTTGGACCAACATCAAACAAGCTACTAGCTGCTTACATTAGCTTAAGTCAAGCTGGTATTTAAGAACATACTGGCTGGTTGTCCAGCTAATGACCAACATGGACCATGGAGATCTATAATGCATTGAAATAAAATAAAATGTACAGTCATGGACTGTTTCAATCATGTCATCAGCTTTGCAACATGGTACCAGCACACACTTGTGGTTCGAGTCTGCCTGAGGAGCACATTGGAGCACAAATACTGTATTTTTTGTATAACACCCGCAGTGTCTGTCTTTCAGAGACTTAGGTTGAATGTGTAGTAGATAGCAAGGCTTCTCACTAGATTCTGGAAAAGAGCCATAAGTTTTCTGTTCAAACTCTTCAAACATAGTAGCATTGTCATACAACAAGTATCACATTCAACAAAAATTCTGCAAAGCAATTAATTTTCCTTCACCTTCTCCAGACATGAATATGAATATGGTCAGGATGTGATTCCTCTGTTCCTGGAAATGTCTCCCTTCGCCTAACCAAACAACACATCATCCAGTCAAAGAAACCAAGGCTGGCACTAATTAACTTTGGCACAAAATCAATTTCAAGTGCAAATAAAAGCCCCTAAAAGAGAGAGGGTGTCTGCCAGCAACAGAGAATAATAAGGGGTGAAATAATAAACGCGACTGCCCTCCGGGTTGGTTCTGGAGGTTAATGGGGAGGTCGGTGTGTGTGGTCATGAATCACCAAGTCTGGCTAAAGGGACTCTCTTCCGTATACCCTTGCAAAAAACTGCCAGCACTCTGGTGGCAATCCCCTGTTGCTTTGATATATTTAAGGGATAATGTACAGTTGTTATTGCAAAATAAAGCCAGACAGGGTGATCGGGACTCCAACGCAAAATGAACTGGCGACGTGTATGTTATCTACGTTATTACACAGCTGTTTTCCATTCAAGTATGTAAGATGAAATATTGATTTCAGATGCAATATTTAATTAGGCATTACTTTATTCCTGCACTCATACTGTCACGAACGTGGTGAAAGAACCCAAATGCAGGCAGGCGGGGATGAAGGGGTTAACAAATAAGTTTATTTTACAAAATAATAACAGAACACAAAACAAAAACCCACGATGGGGGCAAAACACAGGAACAAGAAAATCACACAAGTAACAGGGACGAAAACTGACTAAACACTAGACTCACATAAACTTAGACAAGGAATAAACTAAACTAACACTTACTACAAAAGCCGAAACAGGAACAGGCGATACAGCTGGACATGACACGAGTACACAACGCAATGACCGACACAGGACAATGACACATGAGGGTATTATATAGGGAAGACAGACAAAGGATAACGACACGGGGCAGGTGTGGGTAATTAAACACTCAGGGAAAGATAACGAGGAAACGAGATGGCAGGAACAGAGACGAGACACTGGAGAGAACGTATATTATTGTCAAAAGGACAATAATATGTTTCTCTCCACACATAACCAAAGGCTTTGTCATGACTCTGCTACAGGACCAAGAAAACCATGACTAAGGAAGCAGAGCCATGACAGAAGCCCCCCCTTTATGTGTGGAGAGAAACATATTATTGTCCTTTTGACAATAATACACGTTCTCTCCAGTGTCTCGTCTCTGTTCCCGCCATCTCGTTTCCTCGTTATCTTTCCCTGAGTGTTTAATTACCCACACCTGCCCCGTGTCGTTATCCTTTGTCTAAGTGTTAGTTTAGTTTATTCCTTGTCTAAGTTTATGTGAGTCTAGTGTTTAGTCAGTTTTCGTCCCTGTTACTTGTGTGATTTTCTTGTTCCTGTGTTTTGCCCCCATCGTGGGTTTTTGTTTTGTGTTCTGTTATTATTTTGTAAAATAAACTTATCTGTTAACCCCTTCATCCCCGCCTGCCTGCATTTGGGTTCTTTCACCACGTTCGTGACAGATTTTTTTTTTTTTTTTTTTTTTTGAAGGGGTTAACACAAGACTTTAATTAAAACAACAAAAACACCCACAATGGGGGAAAACAGAACTAAGAACTATATATTAAACAAAAGACTTCCCACGAGGGGGCAAAATGAAAACAAGAACAGTGAAACTAAACTAAGGACACGACCAAACGTCTAAAATTAAACACGACATTACAGGGTAGGAACACAAAACTCACAAGGGAATAAGGGTAATCCACACACGAAATTAACAACTCGACACACGGGCAGGAACAAACAACGTAGCAGATGCACAGAACACAGTACAATCCACGAGCACAGGACAAAGAAACATGAGGGTATATATAGGAAACACAAACGAGGGATAGACATGGGGCAGGTGTGGTTAATCAAACACTCAGGGAAAGATCACAAGGAAACGAGAGGAGCGGGGCCAATGACGAGACACGAGAAAACACATGAGAGAAATAAACAAACAACTCATGATCTTCTCACATACAACCTAAGGACTCTGCCCCGATCCCACCACACGACTAGAATTTCATAAACAAGACGGTGGGACCGTGACACATACATACAGCCAATATTATGTAGAACTGGAGACTTAAAAATAGAGGCGATCATGCTTTTGTGGTTGTTGGGCCTAAATTGAGGAATAGCCTCCCAGCAAATCAAGCAGCATTTTCAACATGTCAAGACATAATTTTCCTGTGGCACCACCGCTTAAATTTAAGGTTTTCTTCAAGCATTAAACAAATTTTTGGTACTAAATAATTACCAATTATGTTATACATAATTATAATTGCACCATATTTTATTCCAAGGTTTGTTAACATGGTGCATTGATATAATAATAATGAATGATAACCATATTTACATAATAAATATAGGGTAACATTTTAGATTACATCCTGCAATTTACCATTTAAATAAAAGTATAATATATTTTACAGTACGTACCACTGAGTACCGTAGAGATACACAAGTTTGTTACAAAATATATGTTTTTATTTATACTTATTACATGGCTCATTTGAATGCTTGATTCTGATTGGCCACTCGCGACATTCCAAGGGTTGTTTTTTCAAATAACAACCGCTCAAAACTAATAACACCCTGTAACCCGGATGCTGCAAATCATTTGAGAGGGGTAGTTTAATATTACACAAAAAATAATTATAAATATGTCTTTTATTAACATATATGACATTATATTTACAAATGATTAAACCAATTTGCCTGTTCCTGACGTTTGTACGTCGTTTCTTACTTTAAAACCGAAACTAAACAGCTTTTCCTCGCGGAAGGTCTGCATTCGGTAAAAATTAGCTAATAAAATATTTCAAATTCACATTTTATGTCCAGTTTTTTTCTCATGTGGCAAGTAGCCGTGTAATAAGTGGGATAATGTACAAGCAGCCAGCTGTTATCGCGAAATAAGCCGCAAAAATAACAACCGGCTGCCTGTACATTATCCCTTACATATTATTTATACATGTATATTATTTATAATTTATTAGTTATAATGTTGCTAAATTTAAGTATGTCCACTATCACCTTTTGCTATGTCCAAAAATCATAGTAAAAGAACAACCACTGTATTTCTTTATTTTTAATTGTTTTCTTTTGTATTCTAAGCACAGTAAAAATGTTAACACAGCATGGTGCAGAAACCGAGAGTTTACAAGGAGTCAGAAGCTAAAGACTGGTAACATCTAAGCTTCTCATTTCAAAACAGATCCAACCTCATGAAACGTGGCCTTGACAAAGTCAAACACAATAGCTTTTCCACAGCATGTAAGACTCAGGCATTAGCTCCAATCTCTCCTGGCTGCAGTGATAAAAGCACAGTAGAGGTCAAAGGTGACTCTCAGTGTGGCAGCTTTGACGGGCGAGTCAGTATGGCAGGGCACTCTGTCATTAATGGGACAGGCACACAGGTGGGCTCTCCGGGCAAATGAATGAAAAGCGCAGACATGAGAAAAGAGGGAGAAGCTGTGATTTTGGTCTGTGAGGCGCCTGACTTTTCCTTCAGCCTTTTATGGCTCGCATCCCTTAGGGAGTGCAGCTTAGGGAGGCATGTTATTACACCAAAAGCAGTCATTTGTGACTCTGTTTCAGTTAATAACACAAAAGATTCAAGCAGCATAAATTTGGTTTATGATTGCAAGACAACAGCTCTTTTCCAAAAACTGCTTTGCTCTCCTCTATACTGACTACATACCATAAAGGCAGTTTTTATGCAAAGCTCAAGTGTGATTTGAAGATTTGAATATACAGCTGCGGAAAAAATGAAGAGACCATTGCTAATTTTCATTTCAAATGACGATTTCTATATGTAAAGTGGCCATTCCAGTCCAGTGTCTGTTGAATTTCAACAAATTCAAACCTCAAGAGTGACATAAAGTCATCCAACAGCAATGTGAAAGACTGACAGCATGACAAAACACATGAAAACTGTGATAAAAGTTTGAGGTCATCACATAAAAAACATATATATATTTTAAACTTTTCTACTGTAAATTGCTTAGAAGTGAATAACTTGTTTTCAGTACTTGGGGTCTGAAAAAAAAAAAAATATATATATATATTCTGTTATTTTGACCTGTTTCTCCAGTTTTCGTTTTCTGCAAATAAATGCAATTAGAAACAATATTTTTATTTGAAATTTGGGAGAAATGTTGTTAGTAGTTCACAGAATGAAACAAAAATGATAATTTTACTTAAACACATAACACATACATAAATAGTATATTTTAAAATCAGAAAACGGTCTCTGAAATGGTCTCTTAATTTTTTCCGTGGCTGCAGTTATAGTTTAGTATTATAGCATACTTGAGTACTTACTACAGTAAACAGTAAACTGTAGTAAATGGGCTAGTGGCACAAGATGGCACCGGTGAGCTCTTGCGACGCCAGGGTCGGCAGACTAATTTCCGGTCGTATAGAGTTGTTTTGGCTTAACAAAGTGCTGAGCAATGTAATGAGGATCTGTCGTATCTCTGCTATATTACTTTCTTCTTTTTAATCCGGTCTAAAATCCTCCTTTTCCCATACAGTTTTATTCGACCTGAAATTAGTCTGCCAGCCCTGGCGATCCAAAAGCTCGCCGGCGCCATCTTGTGCAAGTAGTGAATTATAGTATACTGCATATACTTTGATAATGTATATACAACAGCATTTTTTGGTCACAGCTTTTTTTTACAATTTGCTGTCCCCTCAAAATAACTCAACAGACAGCCATTAATGTCTAAACCGCTGGCAAAAAATGTGAGTACACCCCTAAGTGAAAATATCCAAATTGGGCCCAAAGTATCAATATTTGTGTGGCCACCATTATTTTCCAGCACTGCCTTAACCCTCTTGGGCATGGAGTTCACCAGAGCTTCACAGGTTGCCACTGGAGTCCTCTTCCACTCCTCCATGACGTCATCATGGAGCTGGTGGATGTTAGAGACCTTGCGCTCCTCCACCTTCCGTTTGAGGATGCCCCACAGATGCTCAATAGGGGTTAGGTCTTCACCTTTACCCTCAGCTTCTTTAGCAAGGCAGTGGTCGTCAGTGGTTGTGTCTGGGGTCGTTATCATGTTGGAATACTGTACATCATTATGTCACAGTACATGTTGGCATTCATGGTTCCCTCAATGAACTGTAGATCCCCAGTGCCGGCAGCACTAATGCAGCCCCAGACCATGACACTCACACCACCATGCTTGACTGTAGGCAATACACACTTGTCTTTGGACTCCTCAACTGGTTGCCACCACACACGCTTGACACCATCTGAACCAAATAAGTTTATCTTGGTCTCATCAGACCACAGGACATGGTTCCAGTAATCCATGTCTTTAGTCTGCTTGTCTTCAGCAAACTGTTTGCGAGCTTTCTTGTGCATCATCTTTAGAAGATTCTTCCTTCTGGGATGACAGCCATGCAGACCAATTCGATGCAGTGTGCGGAGTATAGTCTGAGCACTGACAGCAATGCGGGCAGCACTCATACGTCTATTTCCCAAAGACAACCTCTGGATATCACGGTGAGTGCGTGCACTCAACTTCTTTGGTCGACCATGGCAAGGCCTGTTCTGAGTGGAACCTGTCCTGTTAAACTGCTGTATGGTCTTGGCCACCGTGCTGCAGCTCAGTTTAAGGGTCTTGGCAATCTTCTTATAGCCTAGGCCATCTTTATGTAGAGCAACAATTATTTTTTTCAGATACTCAGAGAGTTCTTTGCCATGAGGTGCCATGTTGAACTTCCAGTGATCAGTATGAGAGAGTCAGAGCGATAATACCAAATTTAACACACCTGCTCCCCATTCACAACTGAGACCTTGTAACACTAACGAAACACATGACACCGGGGAGGGAAAATGCTAATTGTGCCCAATTTGGACATTTTCACTTAGGGGTGTACTCACTTTTGTTGCCAGCGGTTTAGACATTAATGGCTGTGTGTTGAGTTATTTTGAGGGAACAGCAAATGTACACTATTATACAAGCTGTACACTCACTACTTTATATTGTAGCAAAGTCTCATTTCTTAAGTGTTGTCACATGAAAAGATATAATAAAATATTTACAAAAATGTGAGGGGTGTACTCACTTCTGTGAGACACTGTATATTTTCTGAGAAAAGCCACCAATTGCCTAAAACGTAATTGCGCTTTAAAAATGTTTGGCTTTACTCAAAACTGAATTAAAAAAGGCATTATTTGTCGTTCCACACTTTGAAGTTCTTAAGGGTGAAACTTGTGGGATAAATTTCCCGCCAAAAGTATTGAGGCCGTGTTTAAAAAAAATTATAAGTGTAAATCAAAAAATTAAAACCGTGAAAAAACACATTTTAAATTATATTGCACAAAATTAATACATAAAGACATCGTTGTCCAAATCGCACACAAAATAATGTTTTCCTTGTTTGTTTTACTCTTTTTTTGTTTTCTCTCATATTTTCTGCTTATATTTACATTTTTTCTACGCATAGGTTATTTTTTCCCTCACTTGTTTTTCCACATTCTGGGCTTGCTTTTACAAATGCTGCAGTTCGAGTTTCATGGTAATTAGGGCGGGCTTTACCGTCATCATTGGTCCACTAGTTCTAGATTGACAGCTCAGAAACCCAGGTAATTGAACATAATTATATTGTTACTGAGTTTCAGATACACTTCTTATGTCTGTTAAGAGTATTCTCTGCCTGGTCAATTAAGTCGTTTGTTATCTGATTCGACCATATAGTTAAGTTAACATACATGTGTCCTGTTAGCTGGGTTTAGTCAGCGGTGCTATAGTTAACAGTTACTCTATTAAGTTATTTAAGATAACTGGCTGTGTATTTAGAAAAAAGACTGAATTGGTGTGAATGCGTGATGTTGCTAGCTCATGAGAATGATTATGCCATGTGTATCTTAACTCATTTAGATGAGCACATCATGTAGCGTCTTTTCTCGTGATTTCTCATGCTTTTCTGGGTGAAGGTAGTTAACTACTGTTGAGAAATTCTGGCTGGTAACCATCTATCAGTAATAAACGTTACCCTGGATAACTGTGCCATTTAAATACTAAACGTTATGGCAATGCTTTCATAAATAGACCCATTTTACTTCATGTTGCAGTCGTATGCTAAAATTATATATTAATTTTGTGCAATATAATTTAAAATATGTTTTTGACAAGCAGAGCGGGACGGGGGCCGTGAGGGATTGGCATCTCTCACGGAGGAGCTCCGGAAGCATAAAGGGAGGAGCGACAGCAGTGAAGGACGAGAGAGAACCAGGCCGTTCCCGGCCCTCGTCCCGCTCTGCTTGTCATAGTGTTTAAAGTTCTGACTCGCGTTTTTTATTTATTTTATTTTTGAAAGCTCATTATTTTTTCAAAGAAGCCCACCATACTTTTGGCGGGAAATTTATCCCACAGAAACTGTTCCAAAATTACAACTGTAATGCCTTGGTATCATGTCTAAGAAATGTTTCTGTTTTCTTTGTGCGTGCGTGCATGTGTGTGTATTAAAGGTTTAGGAAAAGAAAACTGTATATATAGTAATAACACAGCAACATATGCAAATGGTCATATTTTAAGGATATTACTGTCTATGCATTATAATAATGTGATGCATCAAGCATTTTAGTGGATCTTGTTACACACTCTGTGTTCAAAAAGAAGTATCATAAAACAAAGGATGTTCTGCCAAAAAACAAAGCTTTGTTGTAATTTGTTTTTTTGGCTTCCTTATGTAATCTTCCATCACAGCGTATTACCAGAAACCCCGGTCTGAAGCATCTGGCTTCCTTTCCTCTACTAAAATCAAATATTCTCTCCCCCTTCTGTCCATTTTCTCTCAATCTACTGTTAAGTGGCAGCTAAACGCTCATGGCCCTTAGTGAGTACAGCATTTTCACAGTAACAGACTGAGCTGTAGAGAATCATGTAGGTTTAAGTGAAGTGATGCAACTCGGGCAAAAAGACAATAGCAACGTTTCTCATGCAGCCTTATAACTTGATAATAATACGTATGATTTCTGATATAAATCAATTGCCTCATTGAGACAGATACGATCCTATATAACAAAAGTCTAATGGAATTGTTATTTGAAAATGTTGCTATATTAAATCATTTGTTCAATAAAAAATAATATCCAAGTAAAGGGCTGAATATGCTTCAGCAAAATGTAAGAACAAATAGCTGTTGGCCAAAAACGGTGCTATTCCCCTCACTTAGTCCAACACATAGCCTATGTAACTGCAACTCAAACAGACCACCGCAGCAAGGGTGTGAGTGTTGACAAAACAGTATACTGCTACTTAGCTATTTTCCAATGTCTTTCTACCTTTGAGCCAAGAACGAAGAACTTCTTACTGTACACAGTTCATTATTTTGAGAACTTTTTCAATCTGGGTACTTCGAAATCTGCATTGAACAGAAGTTGCGTTTTTTTTTCATATTACAACGTATATCCGAGTGAAACGACTTCTAGAATGAGAAAAAAGTAGGGCCGAAATTGAATCATTAGTGGAAGATAGAAGCCGGCCACTGGATAGCCATCCTCGCACAAAGATATACATTATGCAGAGCAACGTGATCTCATGAGAATTCATATTTTGTGTAAAATGTGGTTCTACAAAACGTATATTTACTTACGTTTGTACAAACAATAAAATGCAAAATAATGACGTTGCCAAGTGGTTGATATCCTTAGGACAACATCATGTTGACCCTGGGACAACGTTTAAATCAACCAATCAGATTTCAGAAATAAATTTACATTTTATATTAAGTTTAATCTTCCAACCAGGATTAGGTCCTTCTAGACCATTGTTTTTCACTCATCATTTCCCTCTGATTTTAGGGTTAAGTTATGGTTAGGTTGGGGTTTGGTGTGGGTTTAGGTTTTATTTATAAAAATGTTGTCCTTAGGTCAACAAAATATGTTGATCATATGCAAAATCAGGTCGAGCGCATCTATACGCACAGTAATAACGTATTAACGACACATGAAACGTTAATCATTTATGAACAACTTTACAGACTTACAAATTAATGCATATGCATATCGTAATCGTGGCATTAACATTTATTTTATTATATTGTTTTTATTGGTCATAGGCCCATCAATGGCATTATGTTTTCAATTGTGCTTATTAAAGTTTACTCGTTTACTTATTATGAAATGATTTCGGTTCTGTGTGATTTCTGCTGCCAACTCGTTTAGAAGAAACAAGACTTGAAACTCTTAAATATCATTTCTGCAGTTGTTTAACCATTACTATCATGTAATCTTTGCTTTGTTTGCCATGGGACACATGTGTTTTCTCCAACATGCTGCGACTGACAGTAGAACCATAAAATACACCAAAACGGCAAAATAATTACAAAAAAAATCAATTTTATTCGTCAGATGTAATCCATATCTTCAGAATTCGTTCAACTGCGAGGAACAGAACCAAATCCAAGTCTTTATTTGGCGATCTTCATCTCCATCCTGAGTAGCCACCGTTAGCAGCAACACTGGCGCTGAAGCGCTCGCTCGAAAGTCGAAACAAAATTCAAAAGTTGCCTCCGGCGCCATCAAAAAGCTTTATGACGGGTTTTACGGCTGGAAAACCGAACACTCATTGGCTCTCTCCTGCTTGGTCACAGATTGCGACATGCCGTGTTTCTGGTGAGGTGTGTTTGAAGGACAAATTCGCGCTTTTACAGAGTGGATTAGGATAATGATCTGGATATTTTCAGCGATTAACTATTTAAATTCTGCCATATTCCATACACAAAACTGTTGTTTTCCACCCGAGTGGACTGCGACTGCAACGTATCGTCATTTGGACTACTTTAGGTATTTTTTAAATAAATAAATTCCTGTGATTGCACTTATCTGTCTGTCATGTCTTTCTTTATACTGTACATATTAGTTTTTCTTTATACTGTACATATAAGAAATAGTAATGGTTATATTTTGGGAGACAAAAACACCTGGAATATTTATAAATTAATCATTTAATGTGTGTTTCAAGAAACATGTGCGTTTTGAACTTAGTAAAAGAAGAGTAGATGCAAAAAAAAAAAACTAACACAGAGCTTCCTGTGTATCGTCGCAGGTGGAAATTGTGGTGGCGGTTAAAGGGTTAGTTCACCAAAGAATAAACAGTCTTAGTCGTTACTTACTCACCCTCAAGTCGTTCCGCAACACAAATTAAGATTTTTTTATGAGGTCCGAGAGCTGAATTTTCATTCTTTGGTGAACTAACCCTTTAAGGGCTTCATTGACCTATACACTGTAAGACAGATTCAGATATCAAACAACCTCCAATATGAAACAAGTGTCAAGAGATATAAAATTGCCCTCTATATCCCAATTCCATGAAATCCCTTCTGTGCGAGGCAGGGTCTGAGCAGGGTGTATCTGTGGAGAGCTCCGAGTTATGGTTTATGTGACATTTAATGGGTCTTTTTCTTTCCTTTTCCATTCTCTGGCATAGCATGAGAGCTGGTGCGAAGAGACGGCATATGGTGTTGATGTAAGAGCTTTGCCAGGTGTAGCTGAATCTCAGCTTGGCTCTTTTACACAAAGACAGTACAGTATAGATCCCCATCAGGAGGACTACTTTAATAGCCTACAGCATCGGCTCTATATGCATGGAGTCTTCAGTAGGCCTAATTCATTGTTCCAGATGGACTTACAGTAGGCTACCTAACGTTCATGAGATCCTTTCTAAGACAATCATGGAATCTGTAAGGTTTCATACATCAGTGCTGCTCAACTGGTTCTGCCTTAGGACCCAGATTTTAAAATGAAATAGTAACCAATGAAGTACCACATGTGTTATCATCAAAAAGAAAATGTTATTAAATGTAACAAATGTCCCAAAAGAGGGGAAGTGTTTTGTCTCTTTTTAATAGCCACTGCACTGTATTTATTTGTTGTATACTGCACTGTATTTATCATGCTGTCAGCGACCCTTCCAGAACCCTATCAGAACCACTTGATAACAGAATTATGTTTTTCAAAAGTGCTTTGCATCTGCATTTGCGTATGACTCTGACTCTTACCTGGAAATTTCCAGCATAATCCTCCTCATGGTCACCGTTCTGTCCCTCCTTCAAAGCAATGAGAGTAAAGCCTCTAAAGTACGCAGGGTTGGTAGCATACAGGGTTACTGGAAGTAATCACAATAATAAATCTGTCACATAACCTATATGATTGCATCTACAGGTACAACACAAACATTCATGGCAGTTTCAATAAGACCCATGCAATAATGATAGTTTACAATCAAAGGTTCTTAACAATATTTACTTAACCGATAACCATTTTATTCTTTAACATTTTATTATATCTTTAACATTGTCAGCTAACACTACATTACACATATATAAACAGATCATTAGTAAAATGACATTAAAATAAATATGTCATATTTTACAGAAGTGTGTCTTTAAAACTTGTGAGCCGCCTAGACAGGCAACTGTTTTACAGTAAATATACTGGGGACGCACATTTTTAAGATTACATTAACATTTACATGTATGCATTTGGCAGACGCTTTGGAAGCGACTTACATTGCATTATCCTATACATTTATACATAGGTATGTGCAATCCCCTGGGATCCAACCTACAACCTTACGTTGTTAACGAAATGCTCTTACCACTGAGCTACAGGAAAGCTTGGGTATGCACATTTTACTCAAGTAAACATTTCTTTACACTAGCAGCACATGTTGGAAGGTTATTATCATGAACCTGCTGTTTACTGTCACCAATTTAAGATTTTTTTTAATGAAATGCTATGTAAAATATTTGCATTCATTATATTACAGGATATGTATTTCATGGCTTTTCGATGATGAAACACAAAAACACAGAATAATTCAAAACAGCAAACATGTGAAAGTTAAATCAAATGAATTGCTTTTGCCAGCACTAATGAGTGAACTACAATTGCAACATAAAAGTTATCCCAACCTTATTATTACCCTGAAAACCAGTGCTAGGGACAGCAAGAATTCTTGTAATGCTTTTACAGGACCCTTGACAACTTTTTCGATGGACAGCCACCCTGTGTTGCCCCTGTATTGTGGCCATGAGTCTATATAATCTCTGGGTTTCGATGCGCACTATCCGCGCCGCGCCGATGGTCCTGACAGGACCTGAAAGAGTGGCACGTACCTCGGTAAGTGCTAGCGGGCTGATAGTGCTCCGGATCTCCCTCCACCCGCAGTCTGAAGTCACTGAAGCTCTCCCTCCTGCCCCCGGCTCCATGCGGCTGAGCCCGCGTTATCCAGCTGCAGTAGCCGTCTGACGGAGCCGGTCTGTCCGCGGGTTCCTCCGGCATAGTTCCGCACACGCAGCCGCTGAGAAGCAGCAGGACACCGGCTCTCCAGAGTCCCGATCGTGCTCCCTTCATGCTCCCAAGTGTTCGATTACAAGTGGGTATCTAGAGTGCTGAAAACTCTAGTGCAAACTAAACTTCGTTGTACTAGCAGGATTCCATATACGCAGATACTGATATCTCCTCCTCGCTGTTATAGTGGCATCCTGAAGAGACGAGAGCGATGAGGAATCTAAAGCAGCAGACTGACTGAACTGCTGTTGTCTCACACTGACAGCTGAATGCATTCAGCCACACACACACACCGCAAACAAAGAGCACATGCTCAGAGCAGGGCAGCCAGTGTTTCTTGGTGCGCACCCCTCCTCTTCCTGTCTCTCCCACACACATTTAAATTTATTTTTGTATGAATCTAAACTATGTCCTGCCATAATGATACAAGTGAATCGTTAATTAAATTCTTAATTACTACGATTAATAAATCATTGACAGATGTATAGTAAAACATATTTCTAAATGTTTTTGTTTTTTAAACAAACTTATACGGTCAACATGTTTTTTTTATCAAGTTTGAGACTATTGTAATCCCACTCAATAGGTTCCGCTATTAATTCTGTTAAAGCAGGTTTATTAAAAGTATTGCAAGAGTGATTTGACAGTACTCCATTCAAATCTCAAATCATGTTATTATTGCTCCTTCATTAAAAGAAACGGAGGATAAACCTATATGATAGTATTGAACACCAATGACATAGAGCAAAAAGGCAGGCCAGTAGCCTACAAAGGTTTGAATTGCACATTTCTGAGGATTCAAACATTGTTGGAAACATTTGGGATATTTTCATGCAAAAATCTTGCATATTGTCTCTTTAATACTTGCTGTTCCCTGACCAGGACATTTAATAAATCAAGTTATAATCTTCTTCTGGATATCCCACGGATTTGGTTTAAACGCGTGGTTTAAAAAAGTGTGATCAAGCTTTTGCTGCCCTATAGGTTGTTAAATGGTCTACCTCTGTCAGTTAGGGCCTCATAATCTGTGCATTTGTTTCAAATTGGCTTTTAAAACTCAACAGTATTGGATGTCAGATTTTTACTTTCTGTCGTCTAATGTTGTAGCTATTTTTTGTATATGTCGTCTAATGTTGTAGCTATTCCTGTATATGGATATTGTGTTTACTATTGGTGGTTGAGGAGAGACCCCCCTCATATGATTATGAAGCGCTTTGGGTGTACAGCAATACACATTAAAGCGCTGTATAAATGCCTCATTCATTCATTCATTCATTTTATTTTTCTGCTGAAGTAGGCATATATCCCTTCTCACAGTCTCTCCAGTCTCTAATTGAGTATGATTTATTGTTTGTATAAGGGTCCACAATAGACAATGAAGACCAACCTAATGATCAACAAATATATGGCTTATTTTCCAATGAAAAACAATCACTATTGTTTTACTTGAATTCTACACTAAGCAGAATCCACATTGTGACTAAATTCAGTATCTTGATCACAGCAGTAGATACTTATATATCATGGGAAGACACATAAACAACGAAAGAAAGGATGAACTGCTTTGTGTTTGTTTGTTTTTTTGCTTTGTAGCTAGCTGTTTAACTTCTTCAGAGTGACACAATTGCAAGGGCAGCATAGTCCGAGATAGTTTAGTGGCGGAGTGAAACAGTCAGTGAAAACGGTTCAAAAGTCAGTTCCTGTGGTGATCCTGGTAGAATATCGCATGACTCTCAGCCAATCGATTCGAGAACCAGAAAGAACTGTTATAATATTACTAATATTTTACTGACATGGTATATATGGACTTCAAAGGATAATGATGTTAGTTTAGGAGAACAGAGGTCCCTTAGGCATCTATCAGAGGTTTGAGGATTGTGGATGTTCTGAGCCAGCAGGTGTCATAAGAGTGTCCCATAGTAGCTCATGTCATTGTAAAATTATATGCACTGTGATGTCATTTCAATCCTGTCTGACTTTCTTTCTTCTGCAGAACACAAAAGAAGATATTACGAAGAAAGTTGATAACCAAACATCATCGGCCCCTATTGACTTCCCTCGTATGCCCACATACCACTGATACATTTCTCAAAATATCTTACTATGTGTTCTACAGAAGAAAGAGTCATAGGTTTTGATCATCACGAGAGTAAATAAATGATGACAGATTTTTTTTTTCTGAGTGAACTATCCCTTCAATTGTATACTAAAAAGTGAATTTAACATTATTTAGCTTTTTTACTTAACCCTATAAAAACTTTTTGTGCAACCTAAAATATTTAAGTTTAGATTTTATGACATCATAAATAATAGGTTTGACCCAATCCAATTAATTGAATTAATATGTGGATGCATTGCATCTGTAAGTTTGTTGAATTGAACAATAAAATGTTTTAAATTAACCATCAAAATGAGTTATTAGAGAGCTACTTTCTCAAATATCTTGGAGTGCCTGACTGCTAACTGAAAAGAACTGTATATATGTAATTTTGTATATCATGATTTGTGTAATTTATCTAATAATAAAACATAACCTATTCTGATTATAATTTAAATAAGGAAACAGAAAATGTTATATCTCCACTCTCCCGAATACTTTAAACAATCTTCACTTCCAAACCTGACTGACTTTTGTTGGTTTTTATTTATTTTAAGTTTTACCTGTAAGTAAATGCTGCCAACCAATTAAAACATGAAATAAGAAGCACAGATGAAAATTAAACTGAAAGGTGCTATAATGTTGACATCAAACAGCCGTGAAAAGTTATTTTCTGCTGAAATTGTTGTTCTTTCTTAATTAACAAATTGGCTTTAATTGCAACACCTTTAAAGAAACCATCTGTTCTTCCATAGGTCTCCCGCAAACTTCTTGAATGTAGGTGTTTAAATTTTGCAGGTCCAAGTAGTCAATGCCCACCCACCAAGAGTTCAGTCATAGGTATGTTGATTAGAATAGTGTAAAGACTTAAGCACTTTCAACACATTGCTTTGTAAACTTGAACAGTCACCTTGGAATTATAGGGTTTCTGTATTTTTATTATTTTTGTCAAAATTCAGTTTTGAGTTTATTTGCAAAACATTTAACTCTTTTGTTTTAATCATGTTTTCTTTATGCTGTTATGTTTTTATTGTGTTAGATCGCTGCTTTTTTTAGTTATTGTTACTTGATCAAAACAACCCAACTGCAGTTTGATTGATATTACTTGGAATCAGTGGTGGACAGTAACGAAGTAAATTTGCATGAGTACTGTACTTAAGTACACTTTTTGAGTATCTGTACTTTACTTGAGTATTATTTTTTCTGAGTACTTGTACTTTAACTTTACTACATTTGAAAGACAAATATCATACTTTTTACTCCACTACATTTATAAAAAGGTCAACAAGTAGAAAATGGTTTCTATGCAGCGGGTTTTCCTGTGTGCGCAATTTATCTGGCTTGCGATCTGCCAGGACCTTTTACTGTTGCCAAGTATTTCAGTTTTTCTATGCTCGCCGTTTTCCGGCAAGCTTTGAATGGCCATTTGGCAGTTTTTTAACGGAAATCTGGCAACTCTGGGATCTTCCCCGCTAAACTAATGTAAACGTAGGCGCTGCTACACCATTGATAGTGCTCTAAAAAGACAAATAGAACATTAAAAGACGAAAAAGGCACATGTTAAAGTGTGGTGTAATCATCTGTGGGTTACGATCAGTCAAAGAGCGTAGAAACATTGTCATGAAAATGATCGGCATAACGGCTAAACGGTAAATAAGCATCACATACACCTTGAGCTACACGTGCGTGTTAACCTCGGTTCCCTTTCTGTCGGTCTCTCGACGTTGTGTCGAACCGACAGAATGGGGTTGTCTTGAGAACCTATCATCTTCTGAGTATATTGAAAAGGCCAATGAAAATTGGCGAATGAAATTTGCATGCCGGGCTCCTCCCCGGATGTCCGGGTATAAGAGGGAAGCCGGCGTGCTCATTCATTCACCTTTTGTTCTTCAGAGCCTACGCATCTGATGAGCAGCTTCCAGATCTTCGCTGATCTTCCAGTTCTTCGCTGGTTTTCTGCTGGAATCTACGACGTGGTGCAGCGGACGGTCCCTTCCTGCAGCGACTTTCCCCTGGGCGTCTCGGCAGTTCCAGAAGTGTCTGAGCACTTTTTTTCTAAAAGAGTAAATTTCTCCAGCGTGGCATGTCCCGCTGTTCTCTTGGGTGCGACGCGCTCATTGAGGAAGGGGATGGACACGATGTCTGTCTCACGTGTTTGGGTCTCCAGCACGCTGAGGCAGCCTTCGTGGATACATCTTGCCCGCACTGCGGGAGGATGCCTATCCAGACGTTGCGGTCACGGGTGGCTGTATTCTTTATGGGTAAAGCCACCACCTCGTCTGTTACCCGATCCGTGACGGCAGTGACTACGGCCCTGCCGCCCGTTTCCGTTAACACCGGGGGTGATATGGGGATCACCGTGAACGTTAGACCGCCAGCCACAGGCTCACGGACCGTTCACGCCCCGTCACGCTTGTCTGACCATTCCTTAAGAGGCGGTACTACCCCGTCTTGTTCCTCCGTCACGTACTCGGGAGTGCGTGACGAAGATGAGATGTCGATCGCAGCATCGGAGGGCGACCTCTTGGCATCCGACCCCGACGATTCCTCGGAGCTCCCTCCCCCGGGGGGTCGAGCCCAGGAAGAGGCGGACGTTGAGATGTCAACCATGCTCTTCCGGGCCGCCGCGAGCATTGAGCTGCAGTGCACAGCACCGCCTTTACCCCAGCGCTCGCGGTTGGATACGTGGTACCTGGGGTCTGAGAGCGGCTCCAAGCCGCGCCCAGCGCCGGTCCCGTATTTCCCGGAGGTACATGAGGAGCTGAGTAAGACTTGGAACGCGCCCCTCACAGCTCGTTCCAGTCAGAAAGGCTCAGTCGCCCTTACTTCCCTCGATGGTGGGGCGGCCAGGGGCTACGTCGAGATCCCCCAGGTGGAGCGTGCTGTCGCGGTGCACCTATGCCCGCAGACAGCGGCCACCTGGAGGGCTCGGCCTAGACTCCCATCCAAGGCGTGTAAGTTTTCGGCATCGCTGGTGTCGAAGGCTTACATGGCTGCGGGCCAGGCCGCCTCCTCCCTCCACACCATGGCCATCCTGCAGGTGCACCAGGCCAAGGCGTTGAAGGAGCTCCACGAGGGTAAGACCGACCCAACGGTTATGCAGGAACTCCGTACCGCCACTGATCTCGCTCTACGGGCGACTAAGGTGACGGCACGGGCCTTGGGTCGGGCGATGTCCACCATGGTGGTCCAAGAGAGGCACCTCTGGATCAACCTTGCGCAGATGCGGGACGCTGAGAAGGTTCGCTTTCTCGACGCCCCCATCTCGCAGGGAGGGCTGTTTGGTGACACCGTTGAGGATTTCTCTCAGCAGTTCTCAACGGTGAAGAAGCAGACGGAGGCTATCAAGCACATCTTACCCCGCCGTGACTCGGCCGTCGTCAGGCCTCCGAGATCCCGAGCGGCGTCTGCTTCCCAGCAGCCCCGGACCTCATCGACTCCGGATCCGGCTCCAGTGCCCCCTTCTCAGGCTGCCTCCCGGAGAAGGACGTCGAAGAGGAAACCGCCTCCCCGTCAGCAGCCGTCGCGGAAGCAGAAGCGGCCCTGACGGAGAGACCCCAGGGAGATTGAGAGTACCATCGGGCCCGATTCCAGCCATCACATCGCTGGATCGGAGAGGGACGGTTCCTGCCCCGTCCTACCATCAGCTGGTCCCCCCTGCTAGCTACGCGATTCAGTTCGCGAAACGTCCGCCCATGTTCCGGGGCGTCCTTTTTACCTCAGTCAGAGGCAGAGATGCCCCCGTGCTTCGGGCGGAGGTCGCCTCCCTTCTGGTGAAGGGAGCGATCGAGCCCGTCCCACGGCCGAGATGTTCAGCGGGTTCTACAGCCCGTACTTCATTGTCCCCAAGAAAGGCGGGGGGTTGCGCCCTATCTTGGATTTGCGTGTTCTGAACAGGCACCTACACAAGCTGCCTTTCAGGATGGTCACGCAGAAGCGCATCCTGGTGTCAGTCAGGCGTCAGGACTGGTTCATGGCAATCGACCTGAAGGATGCGTACTTTCATGTCTCGATCCTCCCTCGACACCGGCCGTTCCTGCGGTTCGGTTCGAGGGACGGCATATCAGTACAGGGTCCTCCCCTTTTGGTCTGTCCCTGTCTCCACGTGTCTTTACGAAGGTCGTGGAGGCCGCCCTTCTTCCCCTCAAGGAAGAAGGTGTGCGGGTACTCAACTATCTCGACGACTGGCTCGTCTTGGCTCACTCGCGAGATCTGTTGTGTACACACAGGGACCTGGTGCTCCGGCACCTAGATCGGTTGGGGCTACAGGTCAACTGGGAAAAGAGCAAGCTCTCCCCGCGCAGAGCATCTCCTTTCTCGGTATGGAACTCGACTCTGTCTCCATGACAGCACGACTGACTACAGAGCGTGCCCGGTCAGTGTTACGCTGCCTGAAGGTTTTCAGGCAGCCGGCGGTCTCCCTGAAACATTTTCAGAGGCTCCTGGGGCACATGGCATCCTCGGTGGGGGTGGTCCCCCTCGGGTTGATGCACATGGACCGCTCCAAAACTGGCTCAGAGTCGAGTTCCTTGGAGAGCGTGGCCACCGGCAGCAGGCGTATGGTCATCACGTCCTTCTGTCGGCGCACCCTGACCCCTTTGTCGTCGATGGCCTTCTACGGGAGGGGGTCCCCCTAGGGCAGGTATCAGACACGTCGTGGTAACGACGGATGCCTCCCTTCAGGCTGGGGTGCTGTGTGCAACGGGCACGCAGTAGCGGGGCGGTGGACGGGCCCCCGCCTGCGATGGCACATCAACTGCCTAGAGTTGTGGGCTGTGCTACTTGCGCTGAAGATTCCAACCCTTCGTGCAGGGCAGGCACGTGCTGGTCCGGTCGGACAGCACAGCTGCCGTGGCGTATATCAACCACCAGGGTGGTATTCGATCACGGCAGCTAACACGACTCGCCCGACGCCTCCTCCTGTGGAGTCAGCAGTGATCAGCTCCCTGCGAGCCATACACATCCCGGGCGACCTGAACCAGACAGCAGACAGGCTCTCTCGTCAGTGGTCACCTCGCGGAGAGTGGCGACTCCACCCTCACGGGTTCACTCATATGGGAGCAGTTCGGTCGGGCCAGGTGGACCTGTTTGCCTCCCCGGACTCCACCCATTGTCGCTTTGGTACTCCCTATCCGACGGTCCCCTCGGTACGGATGCCCCTGCGCACAGCTGGCCGCGGGACAAGAGGAAGTACACCTTCCCCCCAGTGAGCCTCATTGCACAGACCCTGTGCAAGGTCAGGGAAGAGGAGCATCAAGTGCTACTAGTTGCGCCCTATTGGCCCAACCGGACTTGGTTCTCAGAGCTGGTGAGCCTGACAACAACTCCCCCCTGGCCGATTCCCTTGAGGAAGGACCTCCTTTCTCAGGGGAAGGGCACGTTTTGGCATCCCAGGCCAGACCTCTGGAGCCTCCATGTCTGGCCCCTGGACGGGACGAGGAGATCCTGAGCGACCTACCCCCGGCGGTGGTAGAGACCCTCATACAGGCTAGGGCTCCGGCCACTAGGAGACTGTATGCCTTCAAGTGGCGCATCTTCTCGTCTTGGTGCTCTTCTCACGGAGAAGACCCGCAGAGATGCTCGATCAGGTACGTACTGTCCTTTCTCCAGGAGAGACTTGAGAAAAACCTCTCCCCTTCCACACTGAAAGTGTATGTTGCCGCTATAGCCGCACATCACGACCCAGTTGCTGGTAAGTCTCTAGGGCAGCACGACCTGGTCACCAGGTTCCTGAGGGGCGCGAGACGGTTGAATCCGCCTCGCCCGCGCCCCGTACCCTCTTGGGACCTCGAAGTGGTCCTGAGGGCCTCCAGAGGCCCCCCTTCGAGCCCCTAGGAGAGGCCGATCTTTCTCGCCTGTCGATAAAGACGGCCCTCCTGGTAGCGCTCGCCTCCTTCAAGAGGGTAGGGGACCTACAAGCATTCTCTGTGTCCTCGGGTTGCCTAGAATTCGGGCCTGGAGACTCTCACGTTATCCTGAGACCACGGCCCGGCTACGTGCCCAAGGTTCCCACCACTCCCTTCCGGGACCAGGTGGTGAACTTGCAGGCGCTCCCCACGGGGAGGAAGACCCAACCCCTTCCGTGTTGTGTCCAGTACGCGCACTGCGCCTCTACTTGGACCGCACGCAGGGCTTCAGAAGCTCTGAGCAGCTCTTTGTCTGTTTTGGAGGTCAGCAGAAGGGGAGAGCTGTCTCCAAACAGAGACTGGCGCACTGGATCGTGGATGCCATATCCTTGGCATACCGGTCGCAAGATCGCCCCTGCCCCTTAGGAGTTAAGGCGCACTCCACTCGGGGTGTCGCCTCCTCGTGGGCACTGGCTCAGGGCGCCTCTCTGGCAGACATCTGCAGAGCTGCGGGTTGGGCTACGCCCAATACCTTCGCGAGGTTCTACAACCTCCGCGTTGAACCGGTGTCAGCCCGCGTCCTGCAGGGCAACAGGTAGGACCGGCAGCCGTTGGGCGTACGCCTGCGGAAGCCCTTCCCCCTTCGGGGGGAGCAGTGGCGATCCAGCCTCACTTCTTTCCCCTCGGGTAAAGAACAGGCATTCCATCCATCACTAAGCACCCTTCCAGGGACAGGCTGGGCAGAGCAGCCCTGCCCCCTTAGGCCGGGGAACAGTTGAGTTATTCCCACAAGCTCTAACCGGACCTAGTGCTCCAGACGTGGTAACCCCCCTCCGTGGGCTGTTCCGTCTGATGTATCCTCATGAATGGTTCCCACCTTGGCAACCCATGACCTCCCCAGGTGGACTCCCACCTTGCGGTTAACTCCTGCAGTCCGCACATTCTCCCATGAGTTCTCCCCTGATGGTGAGACCATGTGGTGTCTCCACTATTCCTCCCTACGGTAGGTAGTGGCCTCTGCAGCGTTTTTCCCCCAGGGGGGAATAATGCTTACCCAGTGGCCCGTACGGTGCCGGGCGGCTTCTCGCCATTTAGAGAATCAGGCCTCCGCCCGTGACGGCCGGCGTTAGGGGGCTTCCCAACTTTTTGTGGAAAGCTCTGGGTCCCCCTTCCTCTCCACTGGAAGGTCATAATTTCGCGCTAGCGTGTTCGTCTGACTCGCCCAGGCCAGTCAACGTCGCTCCGCAGAGATTGTGACGCGGCTCAGTGCTGTGGCGTTTTCCATAGGAACCCCATTCTGTCGGTTCGACACAACGTCGAGAGACCGACAGAAAGGGAACGTCTTGGTTACGGATGTAACCTCGGTTCCCTGATGGAGGGAACGAGACGTTGTGTCCCTCATGCCACAACACTGGCCGCCCACCCCAGCGGTCGGGGGAGGATGCTTTAGGCTCCTCAGACCAAAGGTGAATGAATGAGCACGCCGGCTTCCCTCTTATACCCGGACATCCGGGGAGGAGCCCGGCATGCAAATTTCATTCGCCAATTTTCATTGGCCTTTTCTAAATACTCAGAAGATGATAGGTTCTCAAGACAAACCCCATTCTGTCGGTTCGACACAACGTCTCGTTCCCTCCATCAGGGAACCGAGGTTACATCCGTAACCAAGACGATCTGCTGCTATATCATTTAAAGCGATTTGGAGAATGAATGATGTTTTTACTGAAGTAACTATAGTTGAAGTATTCCTGTTGAAATAAAAACAATAGAACCCTGCCCAAAATACAACAAAAATGTAATGGATTTAATGGTTATAATGGGACTTGTACTATGGATACTTGTTGTCTATTGTATGTGATGGATTCTATTGATGGGATGGTAAATCCTATTGGAATAAAACCCAAAACACACTACAAAGAGGAATTTAATTTAAAAATCTCATTCTAATTCAAAAATTCATTGTTTTTTTCAGCAGGGATGGTATTTGCAGTAAAACCACAGTATCAACATATTTACCATTTTCTATATATGGGAACCATACTCCAATTAATAATCTTTAGTAAAACCACAGCAACTAAACATATAATGAACATAGTTCATTATACTAGCTATAGTTTACAGTATGTTTGTAGTTAAATTATGGTAATACAAATGGTAATAAATCCAACAAACACATGGCTTCTACACTTTACTATTTACAAGAACCTTATTACTTACTGGTAAATTGCTGCTAAAACTGGTAAGGGAATATACAAAATAAAAGAACACTGCTCATAAATACATAGGCCTAGGGGGCTAATGAGGATAATTAGGCTAAATGATCATACAGGATTATATCTAAACTAAACATATATGTGCTAAACATATAAAGCTCTTAAAGGAGTTGCTCACTGCAAAATTTTCCCCCATTGACTTTCCATAGTAGGAATAAAAACTACTATGGAAAGTCAATGGGGGCAAATTTTGAAGTGAACTAATCCTTTAATACAACTGATACTGTGAGCTACTCAGTGTGTTCAGTAGGTTGCTTCAGAGGCATAAGGTATACGACAATAAAACAATGCACAACTGACATAAAGGAAATTTACTTTTAATACTTAAGTACGTTTAAAAGCACGTACTTCTGTACTTTTACTCAAGTAAGAATCTGTCTTTACAACTTTTACTTGTAGTGGAGTAATATTTGACCAGTAGTATCTGTACTTTCACTCAAGTAAGGAAGTTGTGTACTTCGTCCACCTCTGCTTGGAATGCAGAGTAAACAAACATGCTGTTGTGTACATTTTGGAGCACTTAAGACAACAAAAAGATTCTATCTACAAAGTTAAAAAGAATGCACAAACGTTGAAGGTCAATATCTCAACACTGCTCAGAATGCAGACAGAACCTTATAATTCCAAGTGACAAAATTGCCTTTAGGGTCATTATTTTGCAATTCCATTTGATTGCTCTTGTGGCACAGACATAACACACTTCCGTTTTTTTTTTGCTGTTATTTTTGTTGTGAATGCAAAAGGATACATTTTGAAGATTCTTTACACATGTAATATACTGTCCCATGAAGAGGCAGTATAAAATATATCTAATAAATCCAAACGTTCAATACATTCTAGAACACGTGAAGAATCCAGGACATGAATCAATGCAAAATGAAGACAAGATACATTTAATTACCAATAAGCAAACATTTGAAACACTATAACTAATCATATTGAAGTGAAAGTAAAGTGGGGCAATGTTGAAACACTACAAAAACATGGGAAGGACTACAAGGAGACATAAGTAAAAAGACATGACGATAACTATACAAAATCGAAACCTGACAACACAGCTGGATTTTGAATTATATAAACAAATAAATATTTTTTATAAATAAAGATTTTTGACTATATTAAAGATGCTGGTGCTCATTCTTGAAACACGAGCTGAACAATTGTTTGTTGAAATCGTTTTTAAAGTGATTCTAACGTAAATTTTCGTATTCATGAAAATGTTCGTATTTTCTTAATGTTAGTTGGTACGAAAGAAATGTAGCCTACATCTGCTCCAAAAAAAATGTGTAAATGGTGCGTAAAACGGCACGTAACTTTCTGTAATCTTTTAGACAAACTGACAAAACTTTTAGACAAATTTTTATTCACTGTGTATCATAATGATTTTTCACGAGTTCTTTTGCCCTGTCTTTTATTAATTTTTGACTTTGGTTAAAGGTGCAGTTTGTAAAAATTTTGCAGTAAAATATCCAAAAACCACTAAGCTAGTGTTATATATTTTGTTCAGCTGAGTACTTACAATATCTCAAATGTTTCCAACGAATTGTAAATTGTGAGAAAATCGCCATTCTAAACAGTGACACGGGGCTGTGCGGTCGCCTGTCAATGGCGTCATATGCGCCTTTACTGACGTAGAAACCGCATGACAACAGGGTCGTGGACAAATGCGGAAGTAGTGTCTAGCGTCTAGCAAGCCACTCACTTGTTTCGAGCAGTCACTTATTTATGGACCACAATTATTTGCAACAATTATAAAACTTTACCTCATCTGCTAACATGATTTCTCGTTCCCGTCTGATTGATGGCCATCAGCGGTGGAGTTGAAGACAACATATCCCATCATTCCATGTGCCTTCACAGCGTCATCAAGCTACGGCATTGTTGTTGTTTTGATCGTTCGCCCTCTAGCGGCGGTTTTTACAAACTGCACCTTTAAAACGCAGTGCTCGTCACTGTCCTTTTTTTACTCAGCCGTCCAATCACAGTGGAGGAGAGGCGGGACAAATACTTGACAAACCATCATACACAACAATGGAGAAGTTAATATTATTACTGCATTTTCATATTCAGTAATATTCTTCAAAATAAGATACTAGTAACAAGTAGGATAACTGTTGCTGATATTTCAAATCACAGCAACCAACACATCTCCAGAATAACACTCAGTGCATCTGAAGCGTTCTCAAACACCACCAACTGGTATGTTATTTCAGCTGACTAAAAACGCTTTGGAGGACACAGTTTTGGAAAGCATATAGCCTATTAGTCTCTTATGCATTTATGCAATAAATGTAGCCAAACCATAGAATGAAGTCCAGAGGATTCCAGCATTCCAAGATACGTAATTTGCATAGCTGTAATTTATACACTGTAAAAAAGTTGACAAAACTTAAAATAATAAGGCAACCGATCACAAGCAAATTTATGAGTTTTCTCAACAAATATGGTCTGAAGTCCACACAACTAATAAAACAAGTTAAAACATAAATATTCATGTTTACCTAACAAATAACAAAACAAAATATGTTTTGTTAGCTGAACA
Source organism: Triplophysa rosa (assembly GCF_024868665.1). NCBI lineage: Eukaryota > Metazoa > Chordata > Actinopteri > Cypriniformes > Nemacheilidae > Triplophysa > Triplophysa rosa. The sequence continues at coordinate 26,415,968 of NC_079894.1, read as the reverse complement.
TAAATAGAGAATATAGGTTATTTAAAAATAAACAAATGTATTTGTCTTTTACTACAATTGTAAATGTTTTCAAACAGACCCAAACTTTGATCAAATAACTGTTTAAACAGTTTGTGTTGAGTGTTCACATACCGACTTTGCCGTTGTGTCATGCACCTACACCTCAACATTGAACACACAAATCTCAACCATGGTAACAATCAAAAAACATAATTCATTAAAAGAACTCTAAACTCAACAGATAACTAACAGTAACAATGATATTAAAGCATAACTTAAGCCAGCAAGATCTAATACACTAATATTTAAAAGAAAAACAATTAAAAAACACAGAATTGAACATGCTGCAATGCATCTTGGGAACTTTCAAACTCTTGCAATATTGTTTGTTCAGAATACACTGTTTTGTAAGTTGGGCAAACTTTCTGATGCATTTTGGCCAAAAACTTGAGACTCTAAGTCCATTCAACAAAATAATCTTTGTTAGAAACATGTTTAGGCTAATTTTGTTCAGTATATGCAAAGCAATCATTTGACTCCTTTAACTAAAAATGCTATGTTCAAGTTACTTATTTATCTTTGTAGGGAGAACATTTTGCAAGTTGGCTTTTTTACAGTGTAGGCGGGGAATTCATTAACATACACACAATTTACTATGAAATCCGATGTTTACGAAGAATTACTTTCAAAACACAATCCAAACTGCATCTAACCCGCGTCAACTTTTCTCAACTTTCTCCTCTCTCCTCTGTCCCCCTCCACCTCCCACCAATACCTCACTGACTGCTGATGACTTGCCAACTTCTTCACTGATAAAGTGAAAGCAGGCAATTCTCTACTCAATGCATCCCTGATCTCTCTCTTACCCCTTGCTATCCTCAACTCCCTTCTTTCTCTCCCCTCTCGGAGACTGATGTCTCCAAAATTCTCATTTCCACCCGGCCTACTACATGTCCCCTTGACCCGATCCCTTCCCACCTCCTACAGGCTATCTCTCCGTCTCTACTGCCTCAACTCGCACACATCATAAACACCTCCATCACCACTGGTACTGTCCCCACCTCATTTAAACAAGCCCTGGTAACACCTTTACTCAAGCAACCAACACTCGACCCCTCAGTGATCAGCAACTACAAACCAATCTCACTCCTGCCTTTCCTTTCCAAGGCCCTCGAAGGGGTAGTTTTTAACCAACTCTCTGCCTATCTCTCACAGCACGACCTTCTGGACAGTCAGCAATCTGGCTTCAAGAAAGGACATTCTACGGAGACCGCTCTCCTGTCTGTCGTTGAAAACCTACGGCAGGCAAGGGATAAATCCTTGTCATCTGTCCTTATTCTGCTTGATTTCTCTGCTGCATTTGACACTGTGAACCACCAGATCCTCCTGTCCATTCTCTCCAAACTGGGCATCTCTGGAACTGCACTCAACTGGTTCGACTCTTATCTCACATTCAGATCCTTTAAGGCAGTGGTCACCAACCCTGTTCCTGGAGATCGACCGTCCTGAAGATTTCAGATCTAACCCCAATCAAACACACCTGAACTATCTAATCAAGGTGTTCAGGTTTGCTTGATAATTACAGACAGGTGTGCTGAAGCAGGGTTGGAGCTGCAGTCTGCAGGACGGTCGATCTCCAGGAGCAGGGTTGGTGACCACTGCTTTAAGGTATCCTGAAGAGGCAAGACATCCAGATCTCACCAGCTGACAACTGGAGTTCCTCAGGGATCAGTTCTTGCTCCTCTCCTCTTTTCTATATAAACCACCTCCCTGGGTCCAATAATTAAGGCAAATGGGTTCTCATACCATTTTTATGCAGATGACATGCAGCTTTATCTCTCTTTTCAGTCAGATGACCCCACCATCTCTGCCCGTGTCTCTGCCTGCATTCTGGACATCTGTTCTCGGATGAAAGAGCATCACCTACAACTCAACCTCTCCAAGACAGAACTCCATGTCATACCAGCCCAGCCATCAATTGAACACCACCTTACTGTTCAGCTCGGATCCTCAACTATAACACGCACCAAGTCTGCAAGGAACCTGGGGATGATGTTCGACGACCAGCTGAAATTCACCTCCCACATCGCAGCAACCTCTCGAACTTGCAGGTACGTGCTCTACAACATCAAGAAAACCAGGCCGTTCCTGTCAGAGCATGCCTGTCAGCTGCTTGTCCAAGCTCTAGTAATTTCAAGACTGGACTACTGCAATTCTCTACTGGCCGGCCTTCCAACAAATGCAGCCAAGCCCTTGCAAATGATCCAGAATGCAGCTGCTCGTCTAATTTTCAATCAGCCTAAATGAACCCATGTAACACCCCTTCTGATTTCAATTCACTGGCTGCCAGTTGCCGCCCGCATCAAGTTCAAATCTCTGACACTGGCCTTCAGAACGATAACGTCAAATTCACCCATCTACCTTAACTCAGTGCTCCATGTCTACATCCCCTCCCGTCATCTTCGGTCTGAAAATGAGCGATGCCTGGTTGTTCCATCACAGCCTGGCACCAAATCGCTTGCAAAAACCTTTACTTATTCGGTTCCCCTTTGGTGGAATAAACTACCAGCCTCCATCCGAACTGCAGCATCCTTCACAAGTTTCAAAAAACAGCTCAAAACTTACCTGTTCCACATTTACTTGACTAACCCAATAACTCTGTATGTTCGTCAGTCTCCGTAAAAAAAAAAAACCCTTTTTGTTCATTCTCTCCTTTGCTTACTCCAGCTTTAATCCTGAACTCTCAACTCAACTTTATTTATATAGCGCTTTTTACAATTTTCATTGTTACAAAGCAGCTGTACATAAGACATATTGACTATAAGCAAAACAATTAAAGTTGTACCTGCAAAAACAAGAAAAAGTTGAAAACACAGAAGACAGACATACCCACATACAAAACACTCCACACACACAATATGCACACTTACTAACACACATAGACAGACACACACACATGTACACAGACAAGTACGCGCACACACACAGACACGCACGCACACACACACACACGCTCAGTGAGAGCACACATTTAAGATAAAGGAGAGAGAAGCACATGTCAAATATAACAGACTATAAATTCCTATGCAATATTAATTAAATAAAACTTTAAAGTTCTAAAGCAGCCCCCCCGGCTTGGCAAATAGTGCAAAAAACAGTATGCACACGGTGGCCAGGAACCCAAAACTCTAATCGAGAAAAAAAAACTCAGGAGAACCCAGGCCTAACCAGGGGATTCCAGTTCCCCTCTGGCAAAAGCTGCTGCCTCTGCACAAGCTCCAGAGAGCTTGCACAACAAGGCTAAATAAAATAAATAAACTTACTAATAAGGTAAATTATAGTTTAAGATTATCATTAATAATCTAATAGCATTTGAAATTTTGTGGTGAAGACATGTCAGGTGACCGTGTCCTTCTTTATCCAGCTCGATCATCTCAGCTCTTGTCAGGTCGCCGCTTCCCATTCTCCGCTCTACCATCAGGTCAGGCAATGAACTGCATCCTGCTCGCTGTGGTAACCTTGGAACAATGAGACAAGATTGGCTGAGAGTAGAGTACTGTTCTGTACTCTTTGATGCAACAAGTACATCAGTTGTGTTTTTGGTTCCGGTTGATCTAATGAATGCAGCCTAAACCTTCAGAGGATTTATATTATGGAAGTGTAGTGTATGTAAGATTAAAAAGATGCGTCTTTAGTCTAGATTTAAACTGACAGTGTGTCTGCCTCCCGGACAGTGCAGGGAAGACTATTCCAAAGTTTAGGCGCTAGATAGGAAAAGGATCTACCACCTGCACTTGATTTTGAAATTCTAGGTATTACCAACTGACAGGACGCCTGAGAGCACAATGCACGCGAAGGACTGTAATACAAAAGGAGTTCATTCAAGTATTGAGGAGCTAAACCATGTAGGGCTTCATAGGTAATAAGCAAGATTTTAAAGTTAACGCGATGCTTTATAGGTAACCAGTGCAAGGTTGACAGAACCGGGCTAATATGTTCATACTTTTTTGTACGTGTAAGAACTCGAGCTGCCGAGCATCCTCCTAGTAGCATGGCCTTGTAAACTAACAGTACTGTTTAGCGTGTTGACAAAATGTTTATATGCTCTCCTACTTGTAAGTCGCTTTGGATAAAAGCGTCTGCCAAATGAATAAATGTACAAACCCGATTCCATAAAAGTTGGGACACTGTACAAATTGTGAATAAAAACAGAATGCAATGATGTGGAAGTTTCAAATTTCAATATTTTATTCAGAATACAACATAGATGACATATCAAATGTTTAAACTGAGAGAATGTATCATTTTAAGGGAAAAATAAGTTGATTTTAAATTTCATGGCATCAACACATCTCAAAAAAGTTGGGACAAGGCCATGTTTACCACTGTGTGGCATCCCCTCTTCTTTTTATAACAGTCTGCAAACGTCTGGGGACTGAGGAGACAAGTTGCTCAAGTTTAGGAATAGGAATGTTGTCCCATTCTTGTCTAATACAGGCTTCTAGTTGCTCGACTGTCTTAGGTCTTCTTTGTCGCATCTTCCTCTTTATGATGCGCCAAATGTTTTCTATGGGTGAAAGATCTGGACTGCAGGCTGGCCATTTCAGTACCCGGATCCTTCTTCTACGCAGCCATGATGTTGTAATTGATGCAGTATGTGGTCTGGCATTGTCATGTTGGAAAATGCAAGGTCTTCCCTGAAAGAGACGACGTCTGGATGGGAGCATATGTTGTTCTAGAACTTGGATATACCTTTCAGCATTGATGGTGCCTTTCCAGATGTGTAAGCTGCCCATGCCACACGCACTCATGCAACCCCATACCATCAGAGATGCAGGCTTCTGAACTGAGCGCTGATAACAACTTGGGTTGTCCTTGTCCTCTTTAGTCCGGATGACATGGCGTCCCAGTTTTCCAAAAAGAACTTCAAATTTTGATTCGTCTGACCACAGAACAGTTTTCCACTTTGCCACAGTCCATTTTAAATGAGCCTTGGCCCAGAGAAAACGCCTGCGCTTCTGGATCATGTTTAGATATGGCTTCTTTTTTGACCTATAGAGTTTTAGCCGGCAACGGCGAATGGCACGGTGGATTGTGTTCACCGACAATGTTTTCTGGAAGTATTCCTGAGCCCATGTTGTGATTTCCATTACAGTAGCATTCCTGTATGTGATGCAGTGCCGTCTAAGGGCCCGAAGATCACGGGCATCCAGTATGGTTTTCCGGCCTTGACCCTTACGCACAGAGATTGTTCCAGATTCTCTGAATCTTTGGATGATATTATGCACTGTAGATGATGATAACTTCAAACTCTTTGCAATTTTTCTCTGAGAAACTCCTTTCTGATATTGCTCCACTATTTTTCGCCGCAGCATTGGGGGAATTGGTGATCCTCTGCCCATCTTGACTTCTGAGAGACACTGCCACTCTGAGAGGCTCTTTTTATACCCAATCATGTTGCCAATTGACCTAATAAGTTGCAAATTGGTCCTCCAGCTGTTCCTTATATGTACATTTAACTTTTCCGGCCTCTTATTGCTACCTGTCCCAACTTTTTTGGAATGTGTAGCTCTCATGAAATCCAAAATGAGCCAATATTTGGCATGACATTTCAAAATGTCTCACTTTCAACATTTGATATGTTATCTATATTCTATTGTGAATAAAATATAAGTTTATGAGATTCGTAAATTATTGCATTCCTTTTTTATTCACAATTTGTACAGTGTCCCAACTTTTTTGGAATCAGGTTTGTAAATGTATTTTTGAATCCGGAGGAATGTTTTCGGATAAGTCGGTTTTATGCGCAAATTACTCGGAGTTTACTCATATATTTACGAATTTTTCATGAATGAGGCCCGCTGTGTGTATTTTTTCGAGGATCTATTGACAGAAATGCAATTTAATATACATAAATATGTCTTCAGAGGTGTATAAAGACCTTACAATATGAAGCTTTATACATGTATATATATATATTTTACACTAGAATTAGCTATTTCTGTCTACAAACACCACGGGTCCCTTGATTAAAAATTACAATTCTTATTTTATCATGAAATATTGCAGCGTTTATAGTAAATAGCTTTTCAATGTGGGTCACTTTCTTTTTTAAATGAATGTACCCTCATAATCTTCAGTTAAAATCTGAAAATGCACTTCGGCCCTGAAATGACTATCCATCTCAAATGACGCAAATTAGACGGCTAGGCCGGAGTATCCGTTAACTCCTCCCCTTCAACTGTCAGTCTGCTGCCAGTTTAATTTCAAAATCAACGCATCAGCTGTTTTACACATCTAATCAATTCGCAGAGAAAAACGCAGGCCACGCCCACTAATTCTCTCCTTTGAAATTCCTCGGAAATGTGTCAGAATATCCAAGTAAAAATGATCGCAATTTCTGGTTCACGGGGACTTTAACCAATCTGACTCAGATATTTGCATTCAAGGCATCTAAGGTCCTTCAGATGCCATTTGTCACGGATCTCTCGGGTGAGACAGAGATACAAAGAACAGAGGACCCAAGTGCAGACTGGAGGTAAGGGGTTAACAAGACTTTAATAATAATAAAACATGGACAAAACAAAAACCCACGATGGGGTAAAATAACCAAGATATAAACAGGAACACGGACTAACTAAACTAGACAGTACTAAAAAATAACATTTACCATATAAATACCATACAAGGGCAGTTGTGGCCTAATAGTTAGAGAGTCGGACTCATGACCAGTAGGTTGCTGGTTCGATTCCCAGGGCCGGCGGGTAACAACTGAGGTGCCCTTGAGCAAGGCACCTTATCCCTACTTGCTCCCCGGGCGCTGTAGTGATAGCTGCCCACTGCTCCGGGGGTACGTGTGTTCACTACTCTCTGGATGGGTTAAATGCAGAGGTCACATTTCGTTGCCTTGTACATGTGCAATGACAATAAAATTGAATCTAAATCTAAATCTAAATCTAAAAAAATATAACTACACTACACTACACTACACTGACAAGCCATGAACTCACCCCAAGCAACACGACACAGCCGGAGAGAGTATCGAAGGCCGACAGGGTCAAAATGACTCCCTCCACATAAAACAAGAGGTTCTATCATGGTTCTGCCACTAGGTCAAGAAAAGCAAGACAAGGTGGGGCAGAACCATGACACCATTACAGCATACCATGGTGGATGGCTGGCATTGGAAACCCCCTGGGTGAAGTGTGAGAAGTCAAGCTTAGCTCATTGGGTCTTTGTCCTCCATGCCATATAGGCCCTGACTGCATCTAAGACTTTAAAGAAATTACACTCTTAAAAAATCTTTTAAACCTCTTCCACTGAAGTCGTTTAGATCAGGTGAAGTTTGCTCTGAAATCAAAGCATTAAAAACAAATAACATGTCAAAAGCAAGAACATTTTGAACAGGATTATTTATTAAACACAGAGATAAAAAACAACCGAATATCCCAACCACTTTTAAAGTTTAATACATTCAAAGTTCAATTTGCAATCAAGTGTGTAAGCATTTAAACTTACCAGTTTCTGTCAAAAGACACAGGTTTTTTCACAGATCTGGAAACCCTGGTGGAGCTTTCATAATTTGTTTTTACGGCAGTTGCTTAAAATATAAACATGTCATGATGGTGGATTTTAATCTGGAAAATTCTTAACGGCCGTCATCTGGGTAATGTCACGTAAACATATTGATTTATTACATCCTTACGTCTGAGGAAACACCAAGAGACATCGAACTGCTGGGATGCTGCAGTCAACAAGGAAAAGTGACAGAGTACATGCTAAGACACGAAATAATATTGGCTGTGCTTTTGAGATGTGGCGATAACTTCACGATCTGAAGGATTTACATTTATTCTTTAAAGACTGATGTAGACATGTCTTTTTTTCTTATGAACAGATAAGATGTGAGTAATGTGATATATAAACATTTACATTTTATTTAATTAAAACAAAAGTGGCAGATATATTATTTGTTCATATGACATATTTTGCAAACTTCACTCTTTTAACAGGGATATATTGCACACCTCAACACCTCACATACTCTGCTCAACTCACATAATCTGGTCTTGAACAGAGTGAAATGTCCCAGTAGCCATGTTTTTTTTTACATCCACCTATCAATGCACATTTTAGGAACTCAAAAACTACTGTGCTCAATTGAGTGTGAAAAAATAGGTAAGAAACAAACTCTAGAGTAGATTACTTTTTCATTTAATGGGCAATTTTTATGGAAACCTGTTCAACGTCCTACTGGGAGAAATGTATGGCAGAAAGTAGTCACACATATAATTTTGTTTAGCTTTTATCTGAGAAAAATATTTTCTTTCATAAATGTCCTCGTAAACAATAGAGGTGTTGTCACAGAATCACCAGGAGTGTATTCCAGAAAGCAGGGTTAACTTACCGGCGTGTTTAACTTAACTCTGCTTGATAAACCCAAACCTTGCTTGTGTATGGTATGTCGGTTCCAGAACACGTTTGAAGGGTAAGTTTAATCAACTTCCCGCAATTTACCCAAGTTAACGCACTCTCACAGGAACAACATCAAGACATTCCCAATTGGATCACATATTTCAGGAGTCAGCATGAAAATGGTTAAGAAGCTTAAAGTTTTTGACTGTGAAACAAAGCTATAAATCAGGGTCTGCTCAAAAGATTTAAATCTGCATCGGTGTATAAAGTGCTAAATTAAAAAATATATATATTGTGTACCTGAATTTATACATTTATAAAAATATAAACACTATTAAATATAAATATAGTTTAGATATATGAAGGCTACTACATATAAGTATTTTATACTAAGATACTTAAACTACATATTCATCATGGCTATCTCTGTTAGATTTGTTGAGATGTTTGTAACCAATATTTTACCGTGTGTATGGTTTTCTACCAGTATATTTTACATGTAGTTAATTACATTGCTAATTGTGTAGGCTGTATATTGAACCTCTATTTTGTTACTTAAAAAACTACTTTTATTTGGACAAAAATAAAAAACTGACTTTGCAGTGTATCAGCTTTATTTTGAACAGTTGCTGATGTAGTCATATAAATGGAGACTCTTTTAATTGTAGAAACTACTACAGTTGTCATAATTTAAAATATATATATATATATATATTTTTTTTTTTTTTCTTTCTGTCATTTAAAAATCACATCTCAAATGTCACAAAAACAGCCTTCTTCCACCTTAGAAATGTTGCCAAACTGCGAAATATTTTATGTGTGGCTGATGCAGAGAAGCTCATTCATGCATTTGTGACCTCAAGACTTGATTACTGTAATGCACTGCTTAGTGGTTGTCCTGCATCATCAATAAACAAACTACAGTTAGTTCAGAACGCAGCTGCCAGAGTTCTAACCAGGTCCAGAAAATACGATCACATAACCCCAATGTTATCAACCCTTCACTGGTTACCCATTAAGTATCGTATTGACTTTAAAGTTCTTTTAATTACTTATAAAGCCTTAAATGGTTTAGCCCCTACCTACATAACAGAGCTTCTACCACACTACAACCCATCACGCTCTCTAAGATCTCAAAACTCCAGACTTTTGATAACACCTAGAATAACTAAATCCACCAAAGGGGGTAGAGCTTTCTCATACGTAGCACCTAAACTCTGGAATAGCCTCCCCGATACTATTCGAGGGTCAGACACACTCTCCCAATTTAAATCTAGATTAAAGACACATCTTTTCAGCCAAGCATTCACTAATACATAGCTAATGAACAGCAGCTACGCTAATTATTCTCTTTCTGTTTCTGCCCTCGCCTCGGGATGCCCATCCCGAGGTAGGGAGAGATTCCGCCAGGCCCAGATGAACGTCATATGCCCATCCACAACTAGAGATTACGCCAGCTACATCGGAAAATCCCGTGCCATCCTCCTGCGAGAGCCTGCGGACTGACTGACCATCCAGCTCCATCCAAGGCAATTCCATCACCACCCAAGAAAAAGGCGACCATCTGGCCGGCCCAGCTCAGACAATTCCATCCCCAACCGAGAGCAAAGACGGACTACCTGTCACATAAATGCTAAATTTACAATACTTGGTATTTAATGCTAAACTTACATCACACGACAGCAGTTTGAAGTTATGGCTGCACTCAGTGACTTTGATTGGAGGTAGCTGGGTGGGTGTTGTGGGGAGTGGGGGGGCTTGTTGGTTGTGGTTCGGGGCGTTTCATTTGTTGGGACTTGTGTGGATCTGGTCTGGTTGGTCTTGTTTTGTGGTCGATGTCGGACAACAGAGGAATAAAGTTAATTATGCCATTACTACTTTTCCCTGGTTGTTCCTCTGTTGTCTGTTGTTGATCGCGGAATGAGACCGGGTTGGACCTGCACGGTTTCGGCGGGTGGGGCTTCCTGGGTCGCGGCTCGTGGGCTCTCCCTGTTCTTCGTGGACGTGCTCGGTGGCTTTGGTCGGGGTCACTGAGTGCAGCTATGACACGTCAGAGGAGATCTGGCCCTCCCGGCTGAGCCTGGTTTCTCCCGAGGTTTTTTTTTCTCCATTATTCAGCATTGGAGTTTGGGTTCCTCGCCACAGCAGAGCAGTGCAGTGTTGGCTTGCTCACCAGGAGACTGCATTTATTTATTTATTTATTATTTTATAGATATTATTTATTATAATGATCTTGCTTGGTCTATAAACACCATGCACTGTGCTGTGTTTTACCTTTCTGTGTTTTTCTTATTTGCTCCTGTAAAGCTGCTTTGGAACAATGCACATTGTGAAAAGCGCTATATAAATAAAAAAATTGAATTGAATTGACTGTATTTCCTGGCTAGGTTTAGGTAAGACTACGCCACCCTGGGAATTGCACCCAAGGAATTCAATGAACAATGGAACACCGGTTCGGTGGAGCAAGGAGCAGACAGAGACGTGTAATTGCATTCAACAAGGAGCACTTTTATTTCAAAAAGAAAATAGAATGTAACCCTAAATTGTCAGAAGCAAAGGCGCACAAAATTTATTATAACAATCATTTAAAAACCACAAGACAGGAAAATAGACTGTCACGACTGGTGGTGAAGAAGAACCCAAGCGCAGGCAACGGCAGTGAAGGGGTTAACAGATATATTTATTAAATGATAGACAAAACAGAAACAAAACACCCACAATGGGGAAAACGGAACTCAGAAATATATATATAAAACAAAAGACTTCCCACGAGGGGGCAAAATGAAAACAAGACAAATAACTAAACTCAAGGTACTCGACACAACGTCTTAAACTAAAACAAGGCAGGATAAAACTAAAGCAAAAACACAAGACTCACAGTTCTCACACGACACAGGAACATGGGCGACGGCATGAACACATACACATACGTAATACACGAGCACAGGACAAAGAAACATGAGGGTAAATATAGGAACACAAACGAGGGATAACGACATGGGGCAGGTGTGGTACATTAAACACTTAGGGAAGGATAACGAGGAAACGAGATGGCGGGAACAGAGACGAGACACTGGAAAAACACATGAGAGGTAAAAACAAACATCTCATGGCCTTCCCACATAAAACCCAAGAACTCTGCCCCGATCCCACCACACGACTAGAATTTCATAAACAAGACGGTGGGACCGTGACATAGACATCTTCAAAACACATATAAGGGTCATTCAGATGACAATCAAATGTGGAAGAATAAATTGGACCATACACAAAAGATAAGTAAATTACTAAAAGCCAACAAGGCTAAAGCTTACCTCAGGGGTGGCAAACTAGCTGAAAAGAATTGTGTTCAACCACACACACGTCCACAGCAAACATTAGTAAAAGGTGCTCACAACCTGGTTCTCCAAACTCACAACTGTGTGCTCCACCCACGTGACTAGCCTCCCCTTCAGCACACTCAGCCTTGATTCAAAACTGAAAAAAAAAAAAAAGTTATTAGTAGGTCCAATACAAATCTTAACCATTCATTCAAATATCAAACGCACCTAAAAGGACAAAGGAAAACCATTCGATGAGTAGCAACGTTAACGTTAGTGGATAGCGTACTCGGCGTCCTACCTCAGTCTAGCCGTAAACCCAAACAGAAACACTGTAAATGTCACTGGGATCAGAACACCAACGCTACCAACTCAGCCTGACGGCCCGGAGCCAACGGATTACACAAGGAAACTCAGAGCAAAAATAACGAAAATGAAATCATGATATAATTACAACAAAAGATAATAAACCAAAACGGGGAAAACAAACAGCAGCACGACCCACGGTTCAGCACGTGAGCTGCACGTGAGACTGAATAAACGCGCCCGATCAGTGTTGAACTGCCTGAAGATCAGACAGTCAGTGGTCCCCCTGTAACAAGAGGCTCCTGGGATACATGGCATCCTCGGCGGGGGTGGTCCCCCTCGGGTCGATGCACATACGACCGCTCCAACGTGAGCTGCACGTGAGCTGCAAACAAAACATACCAATGAATAAGAAACTCAACTTAGTCAACAACAAAAAATAACTAAATCATACATACTCAAATCCACAGGCGAACAAACATCTAGGTGTTAAGATGCCTTCATAACTGTTCCACTAAAAAAACACAATAGACAACCTTGAGTCTACGAAACAAAATCTAACAACAACATAATGCGATAGCACTCCTACCTACAAGCGTTCATCGGGCACTCGACGCAACTCCCAAGAAACTTGCCAAGAATGGCTAAGCTAGTCCCTGAAGACCGGAAGAGGGGCGGGCATGACAACACCTACCTCCAAATGCTTCCTGCTCACGCACTTAAATACGCAAGCCTTTATTACCCTAATTACCCATTTCGGCATAGGATCAACAAATAAAAGGGAAGCCCCACCCCATACTACTACATTCATATTGTTTAACACTTCAGTACACACTTCTGCAGGTACAGGTCTGCTGTGACAGAGGTATAGAATGAAAAGTTAGGCCCACAGATACATGTCCAATACAGTATGTCATGTAATATATCCCTTTTAAATTAACGTATTTCAAATATATTGTAGTAAGTTCGTTGTATGAGGGAAGAAAGGAGGCGGGGTCGGCGTGGCTGAGACGAATACTTATTCCACAAAACGCAAAGTAAACAAACAATAGTATAAAGTATGGCCCTCCTGGCACATATGGCACCACAAGATGCTCTCAGCTTTCTTCTGAAGCATACGGTCTCTGACGTTCACTCTCGGGTGTCGTCCTCAGCCATTCCTGTTCTCAGCCTCTCGCTCCTCAGACTACTTCTCAGGTTCTCTCTCGAACTCTGTCGTCCGCTCGTGCTGCTTAAAACGTGTCTCCTCACCAATCACTGGAACGAGACACAGGTGATCTTAATGTGTGCTTGACTTACTTACGCGCCGTTTTTCTCTCGACTCCTCTCCTCGGCGGAGACCTCGCAAAACCACGCTCCCCTCGCCACATATATCAATTTTCATTTTTACTTTGTTAGCTAAATGGCCATTGCCTTCCAAATGTTAAAAGAGGTGGAAAAGGCCTATACTGAATAGCCATGGATGGACGAGGGGAAGGTGGCAGCTGTGCGGAACTGGCCCACACCCAAGAACATCAAGGAACTCCAATACTTCCTGTGCTTTGCGAATTTCTATCGCGGGTTCATAAAAGACTTCAGTGTCACAGTTACTCCTCTCATCAATCTGCTGAAAGACAAGCCTAAATCCCTGCCTAGGTTTCCATTGGCCACTGATGCATTCAACCAACTCAAGAGGTTGTTCTCATCTGCACCGCTCTTGCATCCTCATCCAGACCCCTCACAGCCCTTCATCATGGAGGTGGATGCCTCATCAAGCTGGATAGAAGCGGTGCTCTCGCAGTGGCAGAGGAATCCTCCCACATTCCATCCATGTGCCTTCTACTCTCACAAACTAACCTCGCCGGAGAGAAATTATTACATCAGGGTCAGGGAGCTACTCGTGATTAAACTCGCATCGGAAGAGTGGAGGTATTGGCTAGAAGGAGCTAACCATCCATTCCTTATATACACCGACCACAAAAATATCCAGTTCCCTTTCTGTCGGTCTCTCGACGTTGTGTTGAACCGACAGAATGGGGTTTGTCTTGAGAACCTATCATCTTCTGAGTATTTAGAAAAGGCCAATGAAAATTGCCGAATGAAATTTGCATGCCGGGCTCCTCCCCGGATGTCCGGGTATAAGAGGGAAGCCGGCGTGCTCATTCATTCACGTTTTGTTCTTCAGAGCCTACGCATCTGATGAGCTTCTCTACGATCTTGGTGATCATTCTTTCTGCTGGAATCTACGACGTGGACAGCAGACGGTCCCTTCCTGCAGTGACTCTCCCCTGGGCGTCTCGGCAGTTCCGGAGGTGTTTGAGCAAATTTCCTTTTCTTAAAGAGCAAATTTCTCCAGCGTGGCTTGTCCCCCTGTTCTCATGGGTGCAACACACTCATCGAGGAGGGGGACGGACACAATGCCTGTTTCCAGTTCGCTGGGGCAGACGTTGTGGATACGTCCTGCACGCACTGCGGGCGAAGACAATTCAGACGTTGCGTCACAGGTGGCTGTGTTCCCACGGGACTCAGCCACCACCTCGTTTGCTCCCCGTTCCGTGGCGGCAGGACTACGGCCTTGCCGTCCGCTACGGCAAGCAGCGAGGGTGATATGAGGATTACTGTGAGCGATAATCCGCCAGCCACTGGCTCACGGACCGTTCACACCTCGTCTCGCTCGTCTGACCATTCCCCAGGAGACGGTCCGCCGTCTTATTCCTCAATCGGGTGCAACACACTTATCGAGGAGGGGGACGGACACAATGCCTGCTTCCAGTACGCTGGGGCAGACGTTGTGGATACGTCCTGCCCGCACTGCGGGCGGTGACGATTCAGACGTTGCATTACGGGTGGCTGTGTTCCTACGGGACTCAGCCACCACCTCGTTTGCTCCCCGTTCCGTGGCGGCAGGACTACGGCCTTGCCGTCCGCTACGGCAAGCAGCGAGGGTGATATGAGGATTACTGTGAGCGATAATCCGCCAGCCACTGGCTCAAGGACCGTTCTCACCTCGTCTCGCTCGTCTGACCATTCCCCAGGAGACGGTCCGCCATCTTATTCCTCAATCACGTATTTGGACACGATGCGTGATGATGAGATGTCTCTTGCAGCATCGGGGGGTGACGTACTGCCATCCGACTCCGACGATTCCACGGGCTCCCTCTCTCGGGGGGTCGAGCCCAGGAAGAAGCGGACGTCGAAATGTCAGCCATGCTTTCCCGGGCCGCTGTGAGAGTTGGGTTGCAGTGCCCGCACTGCCTTTCCCGGCGCTCACAGCTGGTTACATGGTGCCTCGGGTTTGAGCGCGGCTCCGAGCCGCGCCCACCCCCAGTGCCGTGTTTGACGGAAGTGCATGAGGAACTTGGTAAGACCTGGAACGCTCCTTTCCAGCACGTTTCACGTCAAACAAAGTTCAGTCACCCTCTCTTCCCTCGAGGTTGAGACAGCTGGAGGATACGTTGTTGTCCCCCAGGTGGAGTATGCCGCCTCGGTGCTCGTGCCTGTAGGCGGCGGCCACCTTGGGGGGGCTCGACCTAGACTCCTGTCCAAGGCATGTGGTGTCTCGGCATCTCTGGTGTCGAGAGCTTACATTGCGGCGGACCAAGCTGCCTCCTCTCTCCACGCTATGGCTCCTGCCAGGCCAGGTCTTTGAGAGAGCTCCACTAGGGTAAGAACGACCCAGCGCTTATGCAGGAAATCTGCGCCGCCACCGACATCGCTCTACGGGTGACCACGCGGGCCCTGGGTCGGACGATGTCCACACGTGTGGTCCATGAGAAAATCCTCTGGCCGATCCTTGCGCAGATGAGTAACGCTGAGAAGGTCCGCTTTCTCGACGCACCCGTCTCGCAAGGGGGGGCTGGTTGGTGTTACTGTCGAGCCTCAGCAGCCCCGCTCACCCTCCACCCGTCAGGGGGGGTGCGAGACCCGCACGCGGCCTCCCCGGAGGGTTCTCGACAGTAAGAAGCAGTGCTCCGTGCCACAACTCGGCCGCCTCGGCCGTCGAGTCCCGTGCACTGTCTGCTTCCCAGCAGCCCTGGTCCTCTTCGACACCCTCCAGCTCTGGGGCGGCCCCCCTGGAGGAGACAGCGAAGAGGAGACCATCGCCATGAGCAGCCACAGCGAAGCGGCTGTCATGGGAAGACCTCAGGGGGATCGAGGCTACCATTGGGCCCGACCCCAGCCACATCGCTGGGAAGTCGGATAGGGACGGATCCTGCCCCGTCTCTCCATCTGCTGGCCCCCTCCGGGGGGCTAGCGCCCGCTTACTCTCTAAAAAGGAGAGTTCTCTCTCTCTCTGGGTTACCACAGCCGCTCTCACCCTCTGTACAATGGTGAACGGCAAACTCGACGTTGCGTCATGGCGAAGCGCAATGTCGAGTATAAACACCAGCCCTCAGCACTCTCAGTCAGAGTGCGTTGAGCTGCGCAGCCGCCAGGCAGGAAAAACAGCAGAGCCGATCTCCTCCCCGGGGGACCTCCCCCGGCAAGGAATCCGTACTGCTAGCCATCGAACCACCCCCCGGGGGACGATGAAAAAGATCGTACCTTAGTCCCCGTCTCATTCTGGGAGCCTGTCTGGCTTCTCAGGCTGTCAGACTGGCTAGGGAAGACGATCCGTCTTGGCTACGCTATCCAGTCGCCTCACGCCCGCCAAGTTCAGCATCCGATATACCTCAGTCAGAGGCTGGGATGTTCCCGTACTTCGGGCCGAGGTGGCCACCCTTGATCGAGCCCGTCTAAGTGATCGAGCCCATCTCACCAGCCGAGATGTTCAACGGGTTTTACAGCCTGTACTTCATTGTCCCCAAGAAAGGCGGGGGGTTGCGCCCTATCTTGGGTCTGTGTGTTCTGAACAGGCACCTACACTATAGCTGCCTTTCAGGTTGATCACGCAGAAGCGCATCCTGACGTCCGTCAGGTGTCAGGACCGGTTCATGGCAGTCGACCTGAAGGACACGTACTTCATGTCTCGATCCTCCCTCGACATCGGCCGTTCCGACGGTTCGCGTTCGAGGGACGGGCATATCAGTACAGGGTTCTCCCCTTCAGTCTGTCCCTGTCTCCACGAGTCTTTACGAAGGGCGTGGAAGCCGCCCTCCTTCCCCGTAGGGAAGGGGGTGTGCGGGTACTAACTATCTCGATGACTGGCTCAAGTTTTGGCACACTCTCGAGATCTGTTGTGTACACACAGGGACCTGGTGCTCCGGCACCTAGATCGGTGGGGCTACAGGTCAACTGAGAAAAGAGCAAGCTCTCCCCGGTGCAGAGCATCCTCTTTTTCGGTATGGAACTCAACTCTGTCCTCACGAGCAGCCCCGCTCACCCCCCAGGGGAGGCACGAGACCTGCGACGAGGAAGCCCGCACCCTCGCGGCCTCCCAGAGGCAGCGCGACTGAATAAACGCGCCCGATCAGTGTTGAACTGCCTGAAGATCAGACAGTCAGTGGTCCCCCTGTAACAAGAGGCTCCTGGGATACATGGCATCCTCGGCGGGGGTGGTCCCCCTCGGGTCGATGCACATACGACCGCTCCAACACTGGCTGCAGAGTCAAGTTCCTTGGAGAGCATGGCACACCGGCAGCAGGCGTATGGACACACGCTTTTCTGCCGACACACCCTAACCACCTGGTCTCCATGACCTTCTTGCGGACAGGGGTCCCCTCTGGGATGCCTCCCTGCAAGGTTGGGGTGCCGTGTGCAACGGGCAAGCAGTGTCGGGGCAGTGGACGGGCCCCCGCCTGCGTTGGCATTTCAACTGCCTAGAGTTGTTGGTTGTGCTACTTGCATTGAGGAGGCTACTACCTCTCATGCAGGGAAGCACGTGCTGGTCCGGACGGACAGCACAGCTGCTGTGGCATATTCTTTCACTCACAGCAGCTAACATGACTCGCCCGACGCCTCCTCCTCTGGAGTCAGCAGGTGATCAGCTCCCTGCGAGCCACACACATCCCAGGCGTCCTGAACCAGACAGCCGATGCACTCTCTCGTCAGTCGACGCCTCGCGGAGAGTGGCGACTCCCTCTCCGCGCAGCCGGCTCATTTGGGGCAGTTCGGCCAGGCACAGGTGGTCCTGTTGCCTCCCCGGACTCCACCCATTGTCCGCTTTGGTACTCCCTGTGCGAGGTACCCTCGGCACGGATGCCCTTGCGCACAGCTGGCCGCGGGACAAGCGGAAGTACGCTTCCCCCAGTGAGCCTCATTACACAGGTCCTGTGCAAGGCCAGGGAAGAGGAGCATCAAGTGGTACTAGTTACGCCCCTTTGGCCTAACCAGGACTTGGTTCTCGGAGCTGAGGCTCTGACAACAACTCCCCCCTGGCCGCTCCCTCTGGCGAACAGCTTCCCCAGGGGAAGGGGCACGTTATGGCATCCCAGGCAAAACCTGGTCTCCATGTCTGGACGGGACGAGGAGATCCTGAGTGACCCACCTCCGGTCTGGTTGGGATGTCACTCAGGCTAGGGCTTCGGCCACCGGGCGGCTACACGCCCATAGGTGGCGCCTCTACTCGTCCTGGTGCTCTTCTCGGCGAGAATACCCGCGGAGTTGCTCGGTCGGGTACGAGCTGTCTCGTCCTCAAGAGAGACGGGAGAGTAACCTCTCCCCCTCCACACTGGGAATGTATGTAGCCGCTACGGCCGCTCATCATGACCCAAGTGCTGGGTAGCCTCTGGGACAGCACGACCTGGTCATTAGGTTCCTAAGGGGCGCTAGAGGGTGACCACCTTACCCGCGCTCCGTACCCTCTTGCAACCTAGGTGGCGGGCCTCAAGAGGTCCCGCCCCCTTCGAGCCTCTCGGGGTTGCCGCTCTTTCTCAGTCTTGATAAAGACGGCTTTCCGCATGGCGCTCACCTCCAAGAGGGTAGGGGATCTACAAGCACCCTCCGTGTCCACAGATTGCCTAGAACTCGGGGTCGGGATTCTCACATTATCTTGAGACCCCGCCCCGGCTACGTGCCCAAGGTTCCCACCACTCTCCCGAGAGACCAGGTGGTGAACCTGCAGGCGCTCCCCACCGGGGAGGAAGACCCAACCTATCGGTGTTGTGTCCAGTACGCGCACGGCGCCTCTACTTGGACCGCATGCAGAGCCCACAAGCTTTGAGCAGCTCTTTGTCTGTTTCGGAGTTCAGCAGGAGCGCTGTCTCCAAACAGAGGCTGGCGCACTGGATCGTGGATGCCCTCGTTAGGGCATACCGATCTCATTTCGCCCCTGCCCGTTGGGGGTGACACACCCCTCGTGGGCACTGGCTCAGGGCGCCTCTCTGGCAGACATCTGCAGAGCTGCGGGTTGGGCTATGCCTAACAACTCCGTGAGGTTCTAATACATACGCATGGAACCGGCAGCCGGTAGGGCATACGCCTGCGGAAGCCCTTCCCCCTCCGGGGGGAGCAGTGGCGATCCCGCCTCACTTCTTTCCCTTCGGGTAAAGAACAGGCATTCCATCCATCACTAAGCACCCTTCCAGGGGACAGGCTGGGCAGAGCAGCCCTGCCCCCTTAGGCCGGGGAACAGTTGAGTTATCTCCACATAGCTCTAACCGGACCTATTGCTCCAGACGTGGTAACCCCCCCTCTCCGTGGGCTGTTCCGTCTGATGTATCCTCATGAATGGTTCCCACCTTGGCAACCCATGACCTCCCCAGGTGGACTCCCACCTTGCGGTTAACTCCTGCAGTCCGCACATTCCTCCCATGAGTTCTCCCCTGATGGTGAGACCATGTGGTGTCTCCACTAATTCCTCCCTACGGTAGGTAGTGGCCTCTGCAGCGTTTTTCCCCCAGGGGGGAATAATGCTTACCCAGTGGCCCGTACGGTGCCGGGCGGCTTCTCGCCATTTAGAGAACTAGGCCTCCGCCCGTGACGGCCGGCGTTAGGGGGCTTCCCAACTTTTTGTGGAAAGCTCTGGGTCCCCCTTCCTCTCCACTGGAGGGTCATAATTTCGCGTTAGCATCTTCGTCTGACTCGCCCAGGCCAGTCAACGTCGCTCCGCAGAGATTGTGACGCGGCTCAGTGCTGTGGCATTTTCCATCGGAACCCCATTCTGTCGGTTCGACACAACGTCGAGAGACCGACAGAAAGGGAACGTCTTGGTTACGGATGTAACCTCGGTTCACTGATGGAGGGAACGAGACATTGTGTCCCTCATGCCACAACACTGGCCGCCCACCCCAGCGGTCGGGGGAGGATGCTTTAGGCTCCTCAGACCAACAGGTGAATGAATGAGCACTCCGGCTTCCCTCTTATACCCGGACATCCGGGGAGTAGCCCGGCATGCAAATTTCATTCGCCAATTTTCATTGGCCTTTTCTAAATACTCAGAAGATGATAGGTTCTCAAGACAAACCCCATTCTGTCGGTTCGACACAACGTCTCTCGTTCCCTCCATCAGGGAACCGAGGTTACATCCGTAACCAAGACGTTTCTCCGTGACGCCAAGTGCATGAATACCCACTAAGCCCACTGGGCCATGTTCTTCTCCAGATTCCACTTTCAGCTATCTTTTTCGCCCAGGTTCCAAGAACCCCTGTGTCGATAACCTGTCTTATTTGTTTTGTCCCCAGGAAGAGGAACACTCCCCCGAGCCCATACTTCTAGAATCTCTCTTCATCTGCCCCTTACAGGTATCCAACGATGAAGCCATTACCGCTGCCAATGCCCCCAATGCTCGCCTCCATCACGTATGTACGTACCTTTCCCTCAACATAATGGCATTATGCCATCTGTTCACAGTTCACTGGGCAATGGCTACCCAGGGGCCAATGAAATCCACTTGCTCATCAAACAACGCTTCTGGTGGTCCGGAATGGCAGCATGTACCATCTCCAAAAGTGCCCAACACCTGCCTGAAGGAAAGCTCTTATCTCTCCCGATGCACAATCGGCCATGGTCACACCTTGGAGTCGACATCATAATGGACTTACCTCCATCCTCTGGCAATACTTGCGTTTTTGTGGTGGTGGATAGATGTTCTAAATCCTGCCGTCTGATTCCTCTTAAAGGTCTGCCCTGGAATTCGCCGAGCTCCTGTTTCAGCACGTATTCCGATACTATGGTATTCCTGAGGAGATCGTCTCGGATAGGGGGCCCCAGTTTATCTCCAGGGTGTGGAAGGCCTTCTTTAAACTCCTTGGTGTGACCGTAAACCTGTATTCTGGGTACCACCCTGAGTCGAATGGGCAGACAGAACGCAAGATCCAAGAAAACGAGAGCTTACTTGGCCTCTTTCCCTTAGTCCATTAAATTAACCCGTCACATCCCTGCTTAGACTCCCACCCAACCATAGAATTCATCCTGCATTCCATGTCTCCCTGTTAAAGCCCTTTCACTCACCTCCCTCTGATCTCTCCAGAGAGCCTGGTCCATCGGAAGAGCCTCCTCCTCCTCCTCGAAGACGGTACCATCTACTCTGTCTGTGACATCCTCGACTACCGTTGCCGTAGTGGCCATCTGGAATACCTGGTCGACTGGGAGGGATACTGCCCGTAGGAACGCTGATGGGTCCACAGAGATGATATCCTAGATCCGGCTCTACTCACCAAGTTCCACTCAAGTCACCCCAGTCAACAAAAACAACGATGCAGTTGCAGGTCACCTCAATGACGGGGAGTTTGGTCCTGAAGAGCGGACGGTGGTGGGGAGGTATCACCAGGCTCTCACACCACTCCCTCTCAGCGATCCCCGTCACCCGAATTCTGATCACCGCCACCTGCACCTCGTCATCATGCTCATCAGCCCCAGCATAAAAACACAACTCACTCCCTCAGTCATTGTCCAGTCTCAACTTAGATATGGACTCTCACATGTGTTACTTATCTGAAAGTACCTGTTATGCCACGCTGAAGTCTCCACATCTCTTGTCTTCCACGTCTTCCAAGTCTGCCAAGTGTTTCAAGCCTGCCAAGTTCAAGTCTCAAGTATCCATGCTGTACTTTCACGGATCTCTGCCCTGCGTTCACGATCTCCTGCAACACAAGGACTGTAATTACCATTCAGTCCTCAGCATACACATAACAACTTGCCTGTTTTCTTACCGTTGTGTGTCAATAAACATTGTTGAAATACTCACCCCTAGTCTGCCTACTGGGTCTGTTACAGGTGTGAGTTACGCATTACATTCTTTCAATGGAAGTCTATAGGAATGTCGCAACTCTCTATTTCAGCTGCTCTGCTCTGCACTCAAATCAAATCAGAGAGCAGTAATTTAGTAGGAAATACATAAGGCGACAGCTTTTACATATCTGTTTCATGGTATATTTGTGTTTGTTTGTTCAATAAACATTTGACATTAGCCTTACATCGCTATCTATAAAGTTCTCTATTTCTTTGACAACCCGCTCAGTGCTCTAAAGATCAACATGCCATTAACATTTCCAGAGGTCAGACATTATGGCACACCTTTGTGCATGAGTGGGCTGCTTTACAGCTGGCTAATGGAAGTCATTTGTAAAAGATACGTAGACATTTAAAAGGAATCATAAAATAAAATACTGTCCAATGAAAAGCTCTTTTGAAGCAAATGTAATAGAGGAGAAATCATGTGGGGTTTCGGTCTCCAGTATTACATTTTAAAAAGTATGCTAAAATACCTGAAACGTAATGTTTTTATCTTGACACGCGTAGGACGGGTAACAGTTGGCTAGCCCTGCAGCTGTTTACAAGGGCTTGCATTATGTTTTTAACAACACGACGCTCTGACCTTTTCTTAAGAGTTAGCCTTCCACTTTGGTTGGGTGACCTTTATCAATGTAGGGGATCGTTTGGGTCCTCAGCGTTTTTGTTCAATTGTTAATGTAGGGGAATGTTTGGGTCCTCAGCGTTTATGTTCAGTTTTTATGTCAAGCCCGAGGGCAAATTTCTTCTTATTGGAAGCTCAAAATGTCTTACTACTTATAAGATGGTACTACAGTTGTTAAAAAAACTGAAAAATGTAAAAGACACATTGTGGCAAGGGGGGTGTGATTTAGCAAGGTCTGCAGCTGGAGAGAAGGCTGAGAGAAGAGTGGTGAGTAAATGGGGTGCGAAGTGCAAATGATGATCAGCTGTCCTCTATTCCAGTGATTGGTGTGGGGATGCATATAAACAGCTCGGAGACAGGAGCCGGGTGTGTGAGAGCCAGCAGAGTCTACTGCGGAGACAGAGCGAGAGAGAGAAAGCCTGAGAGAGGAGTGCTTCACGAGAGGATCGTCAGCTCCAGTAGAATGTGGAGGCTGGAAACAGAGACGCGCAGCGTCAGCATTGAACTGTGATATATTTTTGTTTAATAAACCGTACTTCTCCTCTGCAGTAGTCAACCTGTCCCCGATCTCTTCCTTCTCACCTACACGAACCTTGCTACACACATGAATCATTTACATTTATGCATTTGGTATTTCATACTTTGGCCTTTACAGATCATTTTATCAGTATGGGTGATCCCTGCCACTTGAATCCAAAACCTCTGTACTGATAACACAATGCTCTACCAACTGAGCCACCGGAACATACATCTAGCATTCATTTCAAGGAAAAAACAATAACCTACAAATTGCTTACTTAATAAACCACATGACAAGGGCACAGCTTAAAATATTACATTGACGTTTGGAGGACTGTCAAGTTCACCTCTAGCATTGGGTTCTGTCGTGGGAGTTGACAGTCAATGAACCGTTTGCAAAGGGAAATAAAATGTTTATTATGTCTTGGCAGCAGAATATATGCAAAATGTATTTTTGAGCTGCTGATTTGCATCTTTAGCGCTATGAAAACACACAAGGGTACTAGAATCAGGTAAGTGTGCGTACTTTGTGCAGGGTCATTTTCATCTATTTAATATAGGCAATTAATGAGTCTGGAGCTGAAAAAATGCATAAGATACACATGAAATATATATCCAATCCATCTTTTTTCACCTCAAAGTCCAGCATAATTGTCACAGATTTATGTTCATGCTTTAGTATTATGCACATAAATTACATTTCTGCATCACCAAAATATTATTTGTATATTTATTTTGCATTCTATTATTAATTTATTATTAGTGTGGTATCTTATTTTTAACATAAATCGTTCATTTCTTATATCCATCTACTTTTAAAATCGTTCTCAAATACACAAAGGCTGAAAATACTTTTGTACCTGTATTTTTTATTTTTGTTTTAAATAAATATGCAAAGATTTCGAACAAACATCTTTTACGTTGTCATTATGGGGTATTGTTTGTAGAATTTTGAGGAAAATAAAGAATTTTATCCATTTTGGAATAAGGCTGTAAAATAACAAAATAATATATAATGTATATAATATATAAATAGAATAGAATTTCAACTTGAAAATATGGCAGTTTTCTTCTTAGTATCCTGCTGGATTCACAAATCTATGGAGAAAGCCATTCTGTGTTGATTGTGGATGTTTCCATCTGTTTCAAACCCGCTTTTCTTGATTCCTAGACCACATTTTCAAAGTGAGAAATATTTAGGTTATTTTTCTTGCAAGACATTTTTTTTTATTGTATATGCATGACAAATATGTTTTAAACACAAGATGTGAGACAGAGAAAGATAAAGACAAAGTTAAGATCATAATCTTATACATGTGTATAAAAGTTTTCTCTGTGGTTTGTCTTGAGATACTCTCAGCCATGAAAAGAATATTTAATCTCTTTGAGTTTGCTGTCCAGTATTGGCCCATTGTCGTTTGTCCAATCCAGTCTAGTCTAGTCCCTGCATGTCAAGTCACTGCAATCTCATGGCTGTTACCTATATCAACTGCGTAACACTTTTTCATAATGCCCGATTAAGGTCTTCATTGGCGAACAATGTGTATCTGACCTGCATAAAGCTACAGAGGAACTTCACGGTAGAGGTCTTCATGGGTCCTCTTAGAAAATCCGAGATCCGACCTGAGACCCAAGTGGGTTTGGGTCTAAAACTTTGACGATTGCCTCAGACACGGGTCAGCTCTGATATTATTGGCCTCAGGTCTCAGATAATTTAAAATAGATGCGTTCTGTCGAATGGACCTGAACTGACCCGTATAAAAACGTCTTGGTTACGGATGTAACCTCAGTTTCCTGATGGAGGGAACGAGACGTTGTGTGGAGCCGACAGATGGGGTTCGCTCTTGAGAACCTATCAACTTCTGACTAGTTTAGAAAAGGCCAATGAAATTGGCGAATGAAATTTGCATGCTGGACTCCGCCCCCGGATATCCGGGTATAATTGGTTACCGTGGTATTGGTTACCACGTCTGGAGCACTAGGTCCGGTTAGAGCTGTGTGTTAGATAACTCAACTGTTCCCCGGCCTAAGGAGGCAGGGCTGCTCTGCCCAGCCTGACCCCAGGAGGGTGCTAAGTGATGGATGGAATGCCTGTTCTTTACCCAGTGGGGAAAGAAGGGAGGCGTAATAGCCGCTGATCCCCCTAGAGGAAGGGGGAAGGGCTTTCGCAGGCTTACTCCCTACCGGCTGCCGGTCCTACACGTTGCCCTGCAGGACGCGGGCTGACACCGGTTCCACACGTAGGTATTAGAACCTCGCGAAGGTGTTGGGCGTAGCCCAACCCGCAGCTCTGGAGATGTCTGCCAGAGAGGCGCCCTGAGCCAGTGCCCATGAGTAGTGTGCCTCACTCCTAACGGGCAGGGGCGATCTTGAGATCGGTATGCCGTAGCAATGGCATCCACGATCCAGTGCGTCACGTCTGTTTGGAGACAGCCGTCCCCTTCTGCTGACCTCCAGAACAGACAAGAGCTGCTCAGAGCTTCTGAAGCTCTGCGTGCGGTCCAAGTAGAGGCGCAGTGCACATACTGTACACAACACGGACGGGGTTGGGTCTTCCTCCCCGGTGGGGAGCGCCTGCAGGTTCACCACCTGGTCTCTCGGGGTAGTGGTGGGAACTTTGGGCACGTAGCCAGGCCGGGGTCTCAGGATAAAGTGAGAATCACCGGGCCAGAGTTCTTGGCAACCTGTGGACAAGGATGGTGCTTGTAGGTCCCCTACCCTCTTGGAGGTGAGCGCCATCAGGAGAGCCGTCTTTATCGTGAGGTGAGAAAGAGCGGCAGCTCCGAGGGGCTCGAAGGGGGGGGCTCTTGAGGCCCGTCACCTAGGTCGCAAGAGGGTATGGAGCGCGGATGAGGCGGTAGCCTTCTCGCGCCCCCTTAGGAACCTAATGACCAGGTTATGCTGTCCCAGAGGCTTCCTAGCAACTGGGTCGTGATGAGCGGCCGTAGCGGCTACATACACTCCCAGTGTGGAGGGGGGAGAGGTTACTCTCCAGTCTCGCTTGAGGAAGGGACAGCACGCTCCCGATCAAGCAACTCTGTGGGCCTTCTCTTAGAGAAGAGCACCAGGACGAGAAGAGGCACCACTTATGGGCGTATAGCTGCCTAGTGGCCGAGGCCCTAGTCTGAGTGGTGTCCCAACCCCCGGGGGTGGGCCACTCAGGATCTCCTCGTCCCGTCCAGACATGGAAGTTCCAGGGGTCTGCCTGGTATGCCATAACGTGCCCCTTGTTCGGCCAGAGGTGTCTCTCATGGACCACAAGTGTGGACATCGCCCGACCCAGGGCCCGCGCGGTCACCTTTGGTCGCTCATAGAGCGAGGTCGGTGGCGGCGCGGAGTTCCTGCATAAGCGCTGGGTCGGTCTTACCCTCGCGGAGCTCTCTCAATGCCTTGGCCTGGCAAGAGCCATAGCGTGGAGAGAGGAGGCAGCTTGGCCCACAGCAATGTAAGCTCTCGACACCAGAGATGCCCTCCATGCTTTGAACGGGAGCCTAGGTCGAGCCCCCCAGGTGGCCGCCGCCTTCGGGCACGAGTGCACCGCGGCGGCATGCTCCACCTGGGGGACATCGATGTATCCTCTAGCTGCCTCACCCTCGATGGAAAAGAGGGTGACAGAACTTGTTTGACGTGAACGTGCCGGAAAGGGGCGTTCCAGGTCTTACTAAGTTCTTCATGCACTTCCGGTAAACACGGCACTGGGGGTGGGCGCGGCCCTCAAACCTGAGTCACCATGTAACCAGCCGTGAGCGCTGGGAAAGGCAGTGCAGGCACTGCAACCCAATGTTCACGCCGGTCCAGGAAAGCATGGCTGATA
The DNA here is from genome assembly GCF_024868665.1 of Triplophysa rosa. Lineage (NCBI taxonomy): Eukaryota > Metazoa > Chordata > Actinopteri > Cypriniformes > Nemacheilidae > Triplophysa > Triplophysa rosa. The sequence goes on along the minus strand of NC_079894.1, from coordinate 26,388,880 downwards.
TTTCGACTTTCGCCTCTTCCTGGGCACGACCCCCCGAGGGAGGGAGCCTGAGGAATCGTCGGAGTCGGATGGCAGTACGTCACCCCCCGTTGCTGCAAGAGACATCTCATCACCACGCATCGTGTCCGAATACGTGGTTTGAGGAACAAGACAGTGGGACTGTCTCCTGGGGAACGGTCAGACGAGCTAGACGAGGTGCGAACGGTCCATGAGCCAGTGGCTGGCGGATTAACGCTCACAGTAATCCTCATATCACCCTCACTGCTTGCCGTAGCGGGCGGCAGGGCCGTAGTCCTGCCGTCACGGAACGGGGAGCAAACAAGGTGGTGGCTGAGTCCCGTGGGAACACAGCCACCTTTGACGCAACGCCTGAATCGTCAACCTCTCGCAGTGCGGGCAGGACATAACCACAACGTCTGCCCCAGCGTACTGGAAGCAGACACCGTGTCCGTCCCCCTCCTCGATGAGTGTGTTGCACCCATGAGAACAGCGGGACATGCCACGCTGGAGAAATTTGCTCTTTTAGGAAAAACAGTCGAACACTCCTGGCACTGCCGAGACGCCCAGGGGAAGTTGCTGCAGGAAGGGTCCGTCCGCTGCACCACGTCGTAAGATTCCAGCAGTAATTCGACGTAGAGTTTGAAGTCTTGAAGTCAATCAGTGTGAAGGCTCCGAAGAACAAAAGGTGAATGAATGCAGCACGCCGTCTCCCTTTTATACCCGGATATCCGGGGGCGGAGTCCGGCATGCAAATTTCATTCACCAATTTCATTGGCCTTTTCTCAACTCAACTCTCAACTCAACTTTATTTATATAGCGCTTTTACAATTTTCATTGTTACAAAGCAGCTGTACATGAGACACATTGACTACAAGCAAAACAATCAAAGTTGTACCTGCAAAAACAAGAAAAGGTTGAAAACACAGAAGACAGACACACCCACACACAAAACACTCCACACACACAACACGCACACACACCAACACACACAGACACAGAGACACACACACACACACGTACGTACACAGACAAGTACGCACACACACACACGCTCAGTGAGAGCACACATTTAGGATAAAGGAGAGAGAAGCACAGGTCAAATATAACAGATAATAAATTCCTATATGCAATATTAATTAAGTAAAACTTTAAGATTCTAAAGCAGCCCCCCCGGTCAGGCAGATAGTGCAAAAACAGTATGCAAACGGTGGCGAGGAACCCAAAACTCTAATCGAGAAAAAAAACCTCAGGAGAACCCAGGCCCAACCAGGGGATTCCAGTTCCCCTCTGGCAAAAGCTGCTGCCTCTGCACAAGCTCCAGAGAACTTGCACAACAAGGCTAAATAAAATAAATAAACTTAATAATAAAATAAATTATAGTTTAAGATTATCATTAATAATCTAATAGCATTTGAAATTTTGTGGTGAAGACATGTCAAGAGACCGCGTCCTTCTTTATCCAGCTCTATCATCTCAGCTCTTGTCAGGTCCCCACTTCCCATTCTCCGCTCTACCATCAGGTCAGGCCATGAACTGCATCCTGCTCGCTGTGGTAACCTTGGAACAATGAGACAAGACTGGCTGAGAGTAGAGTACTGTTCTGTACTCTTTGATGCAACAAGTACATCAGTTGTGTTTTTGGTTCCGGTTGATCTAACTAATGCAGCCTAAACCCTCTGAAGATTTATATTATGGAAGAGTAGTGTATGCAAGATTAAAAAGATGCGTCTTTAGTCTAGATTTAAACTGACAGAGTGTGTCTGCCTCCCGGACAGTGCAGGGAAGACTATTCCAAAGTTTAGGCGCTAGATAGGAAAAGGATCTACCACCTGCACTTGATTTTGAAATTCTAGGTATTACCAACTGACAGGACGCCTGAGAGCGTAATGCACGTGAAGGACTGTAATACAAAAGGAGTTCATTCAAGTACTGAGGAGCTAAACCATGTAAGGCTTTATAGGTAATAAGCAAGATTTTAAAGTTAACGCGATGCTTTATAGGTAACCAGTGCAAGGTTGACAGAACCGGGCTAATATGTTCATACTTTTTTGTACGTGTAAGAACTCGAGCTGCCGCGTTTTGGACCAATTGGAGTTTTTGTAATAAGCCTGCAGGGCAACCACCTAACAGTGCATTACAGTAATCTAGTCTTGATGTCATGAATGCATGAATTAACTTCTCTGCATCTGAGATTGACAGCATATGACGTAGTTTAGATATATTCTTAAGATGGAAAAACGCAATTTTACAGGTGTTGGCGACGTGGCTCTCAAATGACAGATTACTATCGAATAGAACGCCAAGATTCTTTGCTGACGACGAGGGTTTTATGGAACATCCGTCAATAGTTAAACAGTATTCTTGGTTGTTACTTATAGCAGTTTTCGGTCCAATAAGTAACACTTCCGTTTTGTCCGAGTTCAGTAATAAAAAGTTGTTACTCATCCAGTTTTTTATATCGACTATGCATTCCATTATTCGATGGAACTGCTGTGTTTCATGAGGCTTCGAGGAAATATAAAGTTGAGTATCATCAGCATAACAGTGAAAGCTAACTCCGTGTCGCTTTATTATATCTCCTAGAGGTAGCATGTATAATGCGAAGAGCAGAGGCCCTAAGACTGAGCCCTGTGGTACACCGTACTGGACTTGCGATTTGCGTGACACCTCATTGTTTATTGCTACAAATTGAAAACGGTCGGATAAATAAGATTTAAACCATTTCAAAGCTATTCCCTTAATGCCGACATAATTTTCGAGTCTATGTAGGAGTGTGCTGTGGTCAATGGTATCGAATGCAGCACTAAGGTCTAGCAGCACCAATAACGAGATACAACCTCGGTCAGACGCCAATAGCAGATCATTTGTAACTCTGATCAAAGCAGTCTCTGTACTGTGACATGCTCTAAATCCAGACTGGAATTCTTCATTGATGTCATTCCTTTGGAGGAAGGAGCATAATTGAGTTGAAACTACTTTTTCCAGAACTTTAGATATGAAAGGTAGATTCGATATAGGCCTGTAGTTCCTTAGTTCTCTAGGGTCGAGTTGGGGTTTTTTGACAAGGGGCCTTATAACAGCCACCTTATATGCTTTAGGCACATGTCCTAATGTCAGAGATGAGTTAATAATACCAAGAAGAGGATCTATAATTTCTGGGAGCATCTCTTTCAGTAGATTTGTAGGTATAGGGTCTAGTATGCATGTTGTTGATTTAGATGATCTAATAATTTTAGACAGCTCATCTTGATCTACGGTATAAAATAATTGCATTTTCTCCTTAAGGGCGCTGTAGTTAGTTTGTTCAGCGGGTTTCACTTCTGATTGCATTGTTATAATTTTTTCTCTAATATCTTGGATTTTATATGTGAAGTAGTTCATAAATTCATCACTGCTATGCTGATATACAGGATCAGAAGTCACTGACGATTTATTTTTTGTTAATTTAGCCACCGTGTTAAATAAAAACCTAGGATTGTGCTGGTTTTCTTCTATTAGTGATGAAAAGTAGGCGGATCTAGAAGTTATTAGGGCTTTCCTGTATTTTCGAATACTATCCTTCCATGCTGTACGAAATACCTCTAATTTAGTTTTCTTAAAGTTGCGCTCCATTTTTCGGGCCGCTTTCTTTAGAGCCTGAGTGTGTTCATTATACCACGGTGTGGGGCTGCCATTTTTAATCTTCTTTAAACGTAGTGGAGCAACTTTGTCTAGCGTTACCGAGAAGGTGGAATTAAAATTTTCAGTGGTAATGTCAAGATCTTCAACGTTATTTCTCATGATTTGAGACAATTCGGGCAGATTATCGAGAAACGCATCTTTGGTAGTTGAAGTTATTGTTCTACCATATTTGTAACAATGAGTTTTATTTGCAGCCGTAGGCCAGTGAAGCAAACATAATACCAGATAATGATCCGAAATGTCTTCACTCTGCTGAAGGATTTTAACGTCGTCCACATTTATACCGTAAGACAGTATTAAATCTAAAGTATGATTACGAAGGTGAGTGGGTCCTGACACATGTTGACTAATGCCCATGGAGTTAAGAGTGTCTTTGAAAGCCATTCCTAAGGCATCTGTAACGTTATCTACGTGGATGTTAAAGTCACCAACGACAAGGAGTCTATCTGCGGCCAGTACTAGTTCTGATAAGAACCCACCAAATTCTTTAATAAAATCTGTGTGGTGCCCTGGAGGCCTATATACAATAGCTAGAATCAATTTAAAAAGTGTTTTATCTTTAGTATTAGGTGTTGAAACATGAAGAACCATGACTTCAAAAGAATTATATTTAGAGTTCGACTTCTGGGAAATGCTAAGAGAGTTATTGTAAAGTGCTGCGACACCTCCCCCTCTGCCTTTTAGACGAGGCTCGTGTTTATAATAATAATCTTGGGGGACAGATTCATTTAAAGCAATATAATCATCTGGTTTTAGCCATGTTTCTGTCAAACAGAGCATGTCTATTTTATGATCTGTTATCATATCGTTAACAAAAAGTGCTTTATTAGAGAGAGATCTAATATTTAGCAATCCGAGTCGTAACAGTTGATTATCTGTATTTTGTTCATGTTTAGTTTGTTTAACGTTTATTAAATTACTTTCAAGAGGTTTACGCATTATTTTATGTTTGCTAATCCGGGGGACAGACACAGTCTCTATTTTGTGATGTTTGGGAGAACGGATTACTACATGTTGTACATTTTGTGTATTCTGCGACGTGAGACGGCAAGCAGACAGTTGGTTAAGCCATACTGTCTGCTCCCTGACCTGGGCCCCAGCGAGTCAAGTTTTAGCATTAGCATTAAGACTTTTTGCCATATTTCTAGACAGGATGGAAGTCCCAGCCCAGGAGGGATGGAGACCATCTCGTTTCAACAGGTCAGGTCTGCCCTCAAAACTCTTCCAGTTATTTATAAAAACTATATCATTCTGCAGGCACCACTCAGACAACCAGCCATTTAGTGATGATAATCTGCTATAAATCTCATCACCACGATAAGCATTGAGGGGGCCAGAGAATATTACAGTGTCTGACATCATGCTTGCGAGCTCACACACCTCTTTAATGTTATCTTTTGTGATCTCCGATTGACGGAGTCGAACATCATTTGTGCCGACGTGAATGACAATCTTACTGAATTTACGATTAGCCTTAGCCAGCACATTTAAATTTGACTTGATGTCAGGCGCTCTGGCTCCCGGTAAACATTTGACTATGGTGGCTGGTGCCTCTATGTTAACGTTCCGAACAATAGAATCACCGATAACTAGGGCACTTTCAGCAGGTTTCTCAGTCGGTGCGTCACTGAGCGGGGCAAACCTGTTCGAGACTGTAATCGGAACGGTCGAGTGATGTTTTGTCCTGCGACTACGCCGTCTCACAGTCACGAAGTTTCCCAGCTGCGGAGGATTTTCAACCGGAACCGAGCTGTGTGCGCTAATGTTGCTCGCATCCAAAGTGTTTTCTATCGTCGTTAAACTCTTACTATCCTCAGATAAAGATTGGATGCGAGACTCTAATTCTAAGATCTTCTCTGTCAGCCTAACTATTTCCCTGCATTTATCGCATATAAAGCCCTCGCAGCTGACAGAGAAGGCTAAGCTAAACATATGACATGAGGTGCAAGTAACAATAATAGGAATAGAAGCCATAACTCACCGGATTTGAAGTGCAATTCCAACTTACCAAGGTTGCTCGATGGATCGTAGTATACTCGCTTAAAAAGAGAAACAGTTAGCACACAAGACAAACCAGAGGCAAGATGATATTCCACAGTGTGAACAGAAAGCAAGCTAACACTCTATTTCTATGCTAACGGCGTTAAGTTAACTATCACTTTTGGTTTAGACTCTTCCAAGTAAATAACAGGAACAGGGTTATTGAGATATCAGGATAAGTTAGCAACGACAATAATAATTAACGAAAATAAAATACACTAATATTAGAGCGAAGTGATAAGAGCACTGATACAAACAAGCTGCCGGCAGCGATGCAGGAAACAGGAAGCAATGCAGGAAACTAAACTAGTCAGAAGTTGATAGGTTCTCAACAGCGAACCCCCATCTGTCGGCTCGACACAACGTCGAGAGACCGACAGAAAGGGAACCTGCATTATGCTGTGTCTTCATCCAGGCTTCATTTATTTTGACCCATTTTCCAGATATGCAGTAAATAGCAGTACAGTCAACACTAACGGATCGTTGCCATTCTTTTCTTCAAATCCTTAGAAATCATCATCAGGCCACTGGGATTTATTTTGGTGCTCAATTGTTCTGACTGGTGCGTGCAGAGCTGCAGGCTGAACAGACGTCGATGCACAGTCGGGTTAAAAAAAATACTGGGTTAGGCACTTCAGGTCTGCCTCGGGTCAGGTATTTCTTTAAAAAAATACACATATGCACACTGGGTTCGGGTAAGAATTCATGAAAATGAGAGAAATTTTAAGTGTGTATATACTAATTCATAATTGCTAAGTTAATTATGAACTGTTATGACACTATTTCGCCTTAAAGCTAACCACAAAAGGCCTAGATGTTACATGTCTTTAAATATGCTCAGTTTGTCAAATATTCATTTCTAACAGTTGATTGTACTTCGTTCATGCTGTCAAGACCCTCAACACTGTTATTGTGTCACAGTGGGTTTTCAATCAGACAATCTGCGTGCAGAAAGAATAGCATCTAAATCACTCGAGGTTTCCAGCTACCAAACAATACACTTTGCCAGCATCGGGAGAAGCAAACAGTGGGCTTGGTTTTTCTAAGTGCTGTGACACTGTGGCCCCTGAGAAAAAGCTAGAAATTGTGTCTGAACAAGAGGGGTCTGCTAAAAGCCCTGCAATTGAACCTTTTTGCCTCATGGCTTGAAGGTTCACTGGCAAAACACACGCCTTATTCGAGGCTGCAGAAAATCCCATTAATCATTACATCGCTGATACAGACACAATGTTGCTGCCAAGCAAGTGAAAAACAGAGAAGCCACAACAATAGGTGCAGGGACAGAGAGAATGAAAGCAAAAGCATTTGTAAAGAAGACAATGAGAAACCAATGAAAAAGAAAGCAAGAGGAAAAAAGAGAAATATCTTACCGGGTTTGATCAGGTTTGCTCAGTGCTGAATGTTATATCATAGTATATGCTGGTCCAGGGTACACTAACACCAGACACTTTAACATTGTAAAAGTTATTTCTTTTTCACCAATATATTATTTAAAATGTAGTGTGTAGTTATTTGGAACCACAACCATTTGCAAACATTTCTGCACATAACTTCCTGCCAAAGATAACCCAAAACAACTTATGCACTCTTAACATTCAAAGTGTTTAAGCTATTTGCAATTATACGACAGCAACTGATGTAGCAACATGCAGTAAAAGACATGTTTCATTTAAAACACAACATGACAATATTTCGTTGTTCACTTTCTTTCTTCTACTGCTGTTTCATGTTGCCCACACATGTTGGAAACAGAACAGCACAGCCGAACACAAAAGAAGATATTTTATAGAATGTTGTAACAGCCCCCCATTCACTTGCATTGGTTACAATAGAAGTGAATGGTGGGCTGTTACAACATTCTATAAAATATCTTCTTTTGTGTTGTGCGGAAGAAAGAAAGTCATAGAGGTTTGAAATGACTAGAGGGTGAGCAAATGATGACAGAATTTTCATTTCGAAGGTGAACTACTTCTTTAAAAAAAGTATAGTGTCCTTTAATTACAGTGAAGAATTGCTGGACTCTTCTGTGTTCATGTTAGCAAACTGAGGTTACATCCGTAACCAAGACGTTCCCTTTCTGTCGGTCTCTCAACGTTGTGTCGAGCCGACAGATGGGGTTCCTATGGAAAATGCCACAGCGCTGCGCCGCGTCACAATTTCCAGCAGAGTGACGTTGACTGGCCTGGGCGAGTCAGACGTGAGCGCTAGCGCGGAATTGTAACCGTCCAGTGGAGAGGGAGGGGGTCCCAGAGATTTTGAGGAAAAAGGTGGGAAGCCCGTGCCACCGGCCGTCACAGGCGGAGGCCTAGATTCTCTAACGCGAGAAGCCGCCCGGCACCGTAAGGGCCACTGGGTAAGCATTAATCCCCCCTGTGGGAAAAACGCTAAAGAGAGCACTTTCCTACCATAGGGAGGAATTAGTGCAGACACCACATGGTCTCACCAACAGGGGAGAACTCATGGGAAAACGTGCGGACTGAAGGAGTTAACCGCAGGGTGGAAGTCCACCTAGGGAGGTCATGGGTTACCAAGGTGGGGACCATTCATGAGGAAACATCAGACGGAACAGCCCACGGGGGGGGGGGGGTTTACCACGTCTGGAGCACTAGGTCTGGTTAGAGCTATGTGGTAGATAACTCAGTTGTTCCCCGGCCTAAGGGGGCAGGGCTGCTCTGCCCAGCCTGCCCCCCAGGGAGGTGCTTAGTGATGGATGGAATGCCTGTTCTTTACCCAGTGGGGAAAGAAGGGAGGCGAAATAGCCGCTGCTCCCCCTAGAGGAAGGGGGAACGGCTTTCGCAGGCGTACACGCTACCGGATGCCGGTCCTATCTGTTGCCCTGGAAGACGTGGGCTGACACCGGTTCCACGCGTAGGTTGTAAAACCTCGCGAAGGTGATGGGCGTAGCCCAACCCACAACTCTGCAGATGTCTGCCAGAGAGGCGCCCTGAGCCAGTGCCCACGAGGATGCCACACCCCGGATGGAGTGTGCCCTCACTCCCAACGGGCAGGGGCGATCTTGTGATCAGTAGGCCATAACGATGACCTCCATGATCCAGTGCGCCAGCCTCTGTTTGGAGACAGCCTTCCCCTTCTGCTGACCTCCAAAACAGACAACGAGCTGCTCAGAGCTTCTGAAGCTCTGCGTGCGGTCCAAGTAGAGGCGCAGTGCGCGTACTGTACACAACACGGATGGGGTTGGGTCTTCCTCCCCGGTGGGGAGCGCCTGCAAGTTCACCACCTGGTCCCGAAAGGGAGTGGTGGAAACCTTGGGCACGTAGCCGGGCCGTGGTCTCAGGATCACGTGAGAATCTCCAGGCCCGAATTCCAGGCAGTCCGTGGACACAGAGAATGCCTGTAGGTCCCCCACCCTCTTGATGGAGGCGAGCGCCACTAGGAGGGGCGTCTTTATCGAGAGGTGAGAAAGAGCGGCCTCTCCCAGGGGCTCGAAGGGGGGCCTCTGGAGGTCCCAAGAGGGTATGGAGCGCGGGCGAGGTGGATTCAACCTTCTCGCGCCCCTAAGGAAACTAATGACCAGATCGTGCCGTCCCAGAGACTTGCCACCAACTGGTTCGTGATGTGCGGCTACTGCGGCAACATACACTTTCAGTGTGGAGGGGGAGAGGTTTCTCTTAAGTCTCTCCTGTAGGAAGGACAGCCTGATCGTGCATCTCTGTGGGTCCTCTCCACGAGAGGCACACCAGGACAAGAAGAGGCGCCACTTAAAGGCGTATAACCGCCTAGTGGCAGGGGCCCTAGCCTGGGTGATGGTCTCCACCACAGCCGGGGGTAGGCCACTCAGGATCTCCTCGACCCATCCAGGGGCCAGACGTGGAGGTTCCAGAGGTCTGGCCTGGGATGCCACAACGTGCCCTTCCCCTGTGAAAGAAGGTCCTCCATCAGGGGAATCGGCCAAGTGGGAGTTGTTGTCAGAAGCACCAGCTCTGAGAACCAAGTCCGGTTGGGCCAGTAAGGCGCAACTAGTACCACTTGATGCTCCTCTTCCCTGACCTTGCACAGGGTCTGTGCAATGAGGCTCACTGGGGGGAAGGCGTACTTCCGCTTGTCCCGCAGCCAGCTGTGTGCAAGGGCATCTGTTCCGAGGGGTGCCTCGGTCAGGGAGTACCAAAGTGGACAATGGGTGGAGTCCGGGGAGGCAAACATGTCTACCGGTGCCTGGCCGAACTGCTCCCAAATGAGCTGGACTGCGCGGGGATGGAGTGGACTGACGAGAGAGCGCATCTGCAGTCTGGTTCAGGACGACCGGGATGTGTGTGGCTCGCAGGGAGCTGATCACCTGCTGACTCCAGAGGAGGAGGTGCCGGGCGAGTCGTTTTAGCTGCCGTGAGCGAATGCTACCCTGACAATTGATATACGCCACGGCAGCTGTGCTGTCCGAGCAGACAAGCACGTGCCTGCCCTGCACGAGAGGTTGTAGCCTCCTCAGTGCAAGTAGCACAACCAACAACTCTAGGCAGGTGATATGCCAACGCAGGCGGGGGACCGTCCATCGCCCCGACACTGCGTGCCCGTTGCACACGGCACCCCAACCCTGCAGGGAGGCATCCGTCATCACTACAACGTGCCTTGACACCTGCCCTAGGGGGACCCTTGTCCGCAAAAAATGTCATGGAAGACCAGGGGGTTAGGGTGTGCCACGCTCTCCAAGGAACTCGACTCTCTAGCCAGTGCTGGAGCGGTCGCATGTGCATCAACCCGAGGGGGATCACCCCCGCCGAGGATGCCATGTAACCCAGGAGCCTCTGAAATTGTTTCAGGGGGACCGCTGATTGTCTGAAAAGCTTCAGGCAATTCTACACTGACTGGGCGCGCTCTGTAGTCAGTGGAGCTGTTATGGAGACAGAGTCGAGTTCCATACCGAGAAAGAGGATGCTCTGCACAGGGGAGAGCTTGCTCTTTTCCCAGTTGACCTGTAGCCCCAACCGATCTAGGTGCCAGAGCACCAGGTCCCTGTGTGTACACAACAGATCTCGCGAGTGTGCCAAGATTAGCCAGTCGTTGAGATAGTTCAGTACCCACACACCTCATTCCCTGAGGGGAAGGGGGGCGGCTTCCACGATCTTCGTGAAGACATGTGGAGACAGGAACAGACCGAAGGGGAGGACCCTGTACTGATATGCCCGCCCCTCGAAAGCGAACCGTAGGAACAGCCGATGACGAGGGAGGATCGAGACATGAAAGTACGCGTCCTTCAGGTCGATTGCCATGAACCAATCCTGACATCTGACGGATGACAGGATGCGCTTCTGCATGATCATCCTGAACAGCAGCTTGTGTAGGCGCTTGTTCAGGACACGTAGATCCAGGATGGGGCGCAGCCCCCCGCCTTTCTTGGGGACAATGAAGTACGGGCTGTAGAACCCGTTGGACATCTCGGTTGGTAGGACGGGCTCGATCGCTCCCTTCGCCAGAAGGGTGGCGACCTCGGCCCGAAGCACGGTAGTATCCTTGCCTCTGACTGAGGTAGAGAGGATGCCCCGAAACTTGGGCGGCCGTCTGGCCGAACCGGAGGAGGCCAGCAGATGGTGAGACGGGGCAGGAACCGTCCCTGTCCAATCCCCCAGCAATGTCGCTGGGGTCGGGCCAGATGTTAGCTCGATCTCCCTGGGGTCCTCCCCATCAGGGCCGCTTCTGCTTCCGCGACGGCTGCTGGTGGGGTGGCGGTTTCCTCTTCGACGTCCTTCTCCGGGAGGCAGCCTGAGAAGGGGGCCCTGGAAACGGACCCGGAGTCGAGGAGGACCGGGGCTGCTGGGAAGCAGACGCCGCTCGGGATCTCGAAGGCCTGGAGGCGGCCGAGTCGCGGCGGGGCAGGATGTGTTTGATCGCCTCCGTCTGCTTCTTCACCGTCGAAAACTGTTGTGAGAAATCTTTGACGGTGTCACCAAACAGCTCACCCTGCAAGATGGGGGCATCTAGAAAGCAAACTTTCTCAGAGTCCCTCATCTGCGCAAGGTTTAGCCAGAGGTGCCTCTCCTGGACCACCATGGTGGACATCGCCCGACCCAGGGCCTGCGCCGTCACCTTAGTCGCCCGTAGAGCGAGGTCAGTGGCGGTGTGGCGTTCCTGCATTGCCACTGGGTCGGTCCTACCCTCGTGGAACTCCTTCCGCCTTGGCGTGGTGAACTTGCAGGATGGCCATGGCCTGGAGGGAGGAGGCAGCCTGTCCCGCAGCAGTGTAAGCCTTCAACACCAGGGATGCCGAAAACTTACACGCCTTGGAAGGGAGTCTAAGCCGAGCCCTCCAGGTGGCCGCCGTCTGCGGGCACAGGTGCACCGCAACAGCACGCTCCACCTGGGGAAGCTCGACATAGCCTCTTGCTGCCCCACCATCGTGTGAGGTAAGGGCGACAGAGCCGATCTGACGGGAACGGGCCGTGAGGGGGGCGTTCCACGTCTTACTGAGCTCCTCATGCACCTCTGGGAAGAACGGGACCAGGGTCTGGCGCGGCTTGGAGCCGCGCTCAGACCCGAGGTACCACTTATCCAGCCACAAGCGCTGGGGAGGAGGCAGTGTGGTACACTGAAACCCAATGCTCGCGGCGGCCCGGAATAGCATGGATGACATCTCGACGTCCGCTTCCTCCTGGGCTCGACCCCCCGAGGGAGGGAGCTCCGAGGAGTCGTTGGGGACGGATGCCAACAGGTCGCCCTCCGATGCAGCAAACGAACAAGACGGGTTAGAACCGTCTCCTAGGAGATGATCAGACGAGCGAGACGGGGCTTGAACGGTCCGTGAGCCTGCGGCTGACGGTTTAACGCTCACAGGGATCCCCATATCACCCCCGGTGCTAACCGAAGCGGATGGCAGGGCCGTAGCCCTTTCAGTCTCGGAACGGGTAGCAGACGGGTTGGTGGCTGTGTCCATAAAGAACACAGCCACCCGTGACCGCAACGTCTGGATCGCCATCCGCCCGCAGTGCAGGCAGGACGTATCCACAAAGGCTGCCTCAGCGTGCCGGAGACCCAAACACCTGAGGCAGACATCGTGTCCGTCCCCCTCCTCGATGAGCGCGTTGCACCCACGAGAGCAGCGGGCCATGCCACGCTGGAGAAATTTGCTCTTTTAGAAAGAAATTTGCTCTTGACACCTCCGGAACTGCCGAGACGCCCAGGGGAGAGTAGCTGCAGGAAGGGACTGTCCGCTGCACCACGTTGTAGATTCCAGCAGGAAGGAAGATCGTGAGATCGCAAGAAGATCAACGAAGATCCGCAGAAGATCATCAGATGCGTAGGCTCTGAAGACCAAAAGGTGAATGAATGCTGCATGCCGTGTTCCTTTTATACCCGGATGTCCGGGGCGGAGTCCGGCATGCAAATTTCATTCGCCAATTTTCATTTGCCTTTCCAAAATAATCAGAAGATGATAGGTTCTCAAGTCAAACCCCATCTGTCGGCTCGACACAACGTCGAGAGACCGACAGAAAGGGAACACCTCATGACCACCCACATGGTGGAGATGATTCATATACATGCTCAGGAGAAGAAAATAATGTAAAAGTAGCATGTATAATAAAATAAAATGTATAGAAATAAATAAATAAATAAATAAATAAGCAACAAAATTGAAGTTCCCCATAGTTGATAAACTTAAAACTCATCTTTAAACACCAAAACAGCACATGTGTCACAAAGATAAAAGAAGACCCAAAAGCGAGAGCAGCTGATAGGAACAGTTTATTTAATAAGGAAACTAAGACAGTCTGCCGTTCCGGCCGGCGCAGGCGGGTGCAGAACTGGGAGGAACTCTCGCCTCTCGCCCACAGCGACAGGACTTGTCACGCACAGACAGCAGGGCGACTGGACAGAGAACAATCAAACCTAGCTCATGACAATATGTAACTGCTTTTTAGTAATAGTACTGATATCATATGTGCCATATGCTTACTTTTCCCACAGCGCTGTTTGCGTATAACAACTTCTAAGGCCAACTCCACACGTACGCAGCAATTTCATAAAAGTTTTTCCTTCTTCATTTGCATAAACAAGTTATCTAGCGCTGTCACGAGCACGCCAAACCAACAGGTGGCTAACCAGAAAGCCATGTTGGCCAAAAATGGTGCCTGGAATCTGACATCATACAAAGGAGATAGCGGTGTGAATTCCAGCGTCATAAACCAGAACTCTGGTTTGGCAGTCTATTTTTTACAGTGCACTAGCTGTTCTGAATATTAGTGAAGGGGTTCTTAATCATGGTCCTCGCGACCCCCCACTCTGCATATTTTGCGTATCTCTCTTGTTTAACAAACTTGATTAAAATCACCAGCTCATTAGAAGAGTGTTCCATGAACAAAAAGTATTTCGATTGACACGGTTCCTACACAGTGTTCACTGCTCTCTACTCCCTGCACACAGGAAATCAGCTGAAGTTTAAGAGCACGGATTTGCACTACACGAATGCCTGCAGCATCTTCACAAACAGATAAAACTTACTACAGAAATGTCAAGGGTTATTTAACATGAGATTTGCGCATGTCTTGTGCACTTTAATGCCCTGCAAATCTTACATATGCTCCTTGGAATCAGGTGGATGTAGGATGTTGGATCATGTCATGTCCTCAAACTTCCCCCTCACCAGAGTGTTGCAGACCTCACTTGGGGGTCACTGTGGCAAGGGGGGCATGGTTCGGCACGGTCTGCACAGAGAGAGAGAGAGGCGGGAGAAGAATGCAGTCCACGCCGACATGCAGTCCACGCCAGCCACGCCGTTTGCGGACGTGATCAACTCCCTCGCTGGTCTTCATCAGGAGCACCACCAGGCCCTGTTGGGTCTCAGAGAGGACCAAGAGAGACGGTTCCAGACTCTCGTCAAGACCCAACAGGAAGACCGCGAGGTGTTCCGGAGCTGGTTGAGCCAGGGAAGCGATACGGGAGGACCATCGGCCGCACCCCCCACTGTCCAGATCCCGCTGCATAAGATGGGAGCCCAGGACGATCCATGGAACTATTCGAGAGGTCCGCGGAGCTCTCCGAGTGGCAGCCAGACATCTGGTCAGCGAGGCTGATTCCCCTGCTGACCGGGGAAGCCCAGATGGCGGGACAACAGCTACCAGTCCAGAACCTGCTCCAGTACGCTGACCTCAAGAAGGCGATCCTGGAACGGGTTGGCCTGAGCCCGGAGCAGCACCGGCAGCGATTCCGCTCACTAGGGCTTGGGGAGGACGGCCATCCCTTCTCTTTTGCTCACCAGCTCTGGGACGCTTGCCGCAGATGGCCGACGGTAGCGACGTCAACGCCATCGTGGATAAAGTGACACTGGAGCAGTTCATGCGGCGGTTACCTAAGCAGACCGCCCAACGGGTCCAGTGTCACCGACCGACGTCATTGGCCCAGGCCATCCAGCTGGCGGAGGAGCAGTTGGTGGCGTGCCCAGGGGTCGGCGTACCCCTACCATCTCTCTCTCTACCCTCTATTTCCACCCCCTCACCATCTAAACCTATCCCTTTCCCTAGGACCCGGGGAGTTTTTTTCCGTGGCCAGCCCCGAGGACACGGATGTCACCGGGATGGGATCGGGAGGAGCCGTGAGAACGCCGGGGAGACCCGCTAGCCAGTATGGTACTGGCCCCGGTGCCTCTCCTATACCTCCGGCCTCTCCTCGCCAATCCCTTGGTCTGCTTGGGGACTCCTGGGCCGGCCTGTTGGCATTGCGGGGACCCCGGCCATTTTATCGATCGCTGTCCTATGATGGAGATCGGTATGATGGTCCGGGTTCCCGACAACCCACAGGCTGCCCTCGGTCAAGACGGGCTGTACCAAATACCTGTGAGTATTAGGGAGGTACATATCAGGCTTTGGTGGATTCAGGATGTAACCAAACCTCAATTCATCAAAGCCTGATTCAAATTGTGGCATTGGATATGGGCCACATGGTTAAGGTAAGGTGTGTGCATGGGCACGTGGTGAACTACCCTTTAGTGCCGCTGACCATAAAATGTCGGGGCCAAAACCATAGAGTAGAGGTGGCTGTTAACAAGCACCTCCGACATCCGCTAATCTTGGGAACGAAAGGATATTGGCAGATCCCCTTGTCTCCCTTATCCAGAGAAAAAACAGCCTTTACCACGCCGTTCGGTTTACACCAATTTGTCACACTTCCGTTCGGCTTCTTCGGCTCCCCGGCTACCTTTCAGCGTCTCATGGATTGCCTACTCCAGCCTCGCGCTGCATATGCTGCAGCGTACTTAGATGATATCATCATATACAGTAACGACTGGCAGCGGCATATGCAGCACTTGCGGGCGGTTCTGAGTTCGCTGAGGGGGGCCGGGCTGATGGCTAACCCGAAGAAATGTGCGGTTGGGCGTGTAGAAGTAAGGTATCAGGGCTTCCACTTGGGTCACGGGGAGGTGCGTCCCCAAATTGATAAGACGGCCGCGATTGCGACCTCACCGAGGCCCAAGACCAAAAAGGAGGTGAGGCAGTTCCTGGGGCTGGCGGGACACTACAGAAGGTTTGTACCTAATTATTCGGACCTCACCAGCCCGCTGACTGACCTCACTAAAAAGGGGGCCCCAGATACCGTCCAATGGACGGAACAGTGCCAGCAGGTGTTCACCCAGGTGAAGGCTGCTCTGTGTGGTGGGCCGTTATTGCACTCTCCCGACTTTTCTCTTCCCTTTATGTTGCAGACCGATGCGTCAGAAAGAGGCGTGGGGGCGGTCCTGTCCCAGGAGATAGAGGTTGAGGAGTGGCCGGTGCTGTACATCAGTCGGAAGCTCTCCAGGAGAGAGACGAGGTACAGCACCATTGAGAAGGAGTGTCTGGCGATCCGGTGGGCTGTCCTCACCCTCCGCTATTATCTCCTGGGGTGCGAATTCATGCTCTGTTCGGACCACGCACCCCTGCAGTGGCTCCACTGCATGAAGGATACCAACGCGCGGATCACCCGTTGGTATCTCGCGCTACAACCCTTCAAGTTCCAGGGGGTCCACAGGCCAGGGACGCAGATGGCGGTGGCCGACTTTCTCTCCAGGAGGGGGGGGGAGGAGGCTGCAGGCCGGATGGTTCCCCGGCCTGAGTCGGGCAATGGGGGTATGTGGCAAGGGGGGCGTGGTTCGGCACGGTCTGCACAGAGAGAGAGAGGCGGGAGAAGAACGGTGAGCAAGCAGATCAAGCGCATATTAAAAACACCTGCTTCTCATTGTAGTAATTGGCGTGGAGACGGTTAAAAGCCGGTCAACCGGAGACAGAAGGATGAGAGAGACCGGCTGGGAACCGTGAGAGAAAGCCGCTGAGACGTTGCATCCAGGACTGGAATATTGCAAGTGCTTACTGAAGAAGTGTTGAGTGTCATTTTTGTTGAGGTGCAGCAGCACCATTAAAGATTTGTTATTTAAATAAACTCCTACCTCGGTTTTCCCAGCCACACCGACCCCGACTCCTTTCTTCCTTTTATTGAACCCTGTTACAGTCACCTAGATCTGATCTACATTCCCCCATCTGATGCTAGCCAGAGGAACTTCTGTGACAAAACTACACTTAACTGTCCTTTTCTATAAATATCCTTGTTGTGTTTTGGCACTCTTGCCATCTTAAGTTACCTGTAACCAGTAATGATGCAAGTTTTGATTTAGGCTTTGTTGTGTTCATACATTGGGATGATTCACAACTTAACATAGTTCAAGGCATAGAATGTTAACTATGTAACTACTCCTCTACTAATTCCCTATCTGATGAGCTATGTTATTATACTATAGCATGCATCATACTATGTCCATAACTAAGTTCAGTTATTAGGTGCAAATTAACCATACTGTCAGAGCTATGCAAATAAGGCGGCATGAGAAACAAAGGTACTTTCTCTGACGCACTTATCACCCTCATGGCATTGGCCCGCAGGCCACCTGGGGGCAGGGCAGATATGCACCTAAAAACACCATCACCCATACATTCTAGCCAGTATAGAATCCAACAGAAACCAGGCTTAGGCCCTGCAAGCTTCGGACACCTGAGCTAGAGGACACCTCAGTAGGAATGCATTCTGAAACCATTGAAGATTTCCATCTCCACGTGCATACGGGACATTATTCAGCACAGAGCTTGCAAGTATCTGATTCTATATGCATAGAATAGTTGCTTTTAAATTTTGTGCATCTTTGTTAAAGAACTCAGCAAGGTAAACAAAGTCAAGTCAAGACAACTTTATTTATACAGCGCTTTTTACAATTTTCATTGTTACAAAGCAGCTGTACATGAGACATATTGACTATAAGCAAAATGTCTTGGTTACGGATGTAACCTCGGTTCCCTGATGGAGGGAACGAGACGTTTGTTTCGAACCGACAGAATGGGGTTTGTCTTGAGAACCTATCATCTTCTGAGTATTTAGAAAAGGCCAATGAAAATTGGCGAATTAAATTTGCATGCCGGGCTCCTCCCCGGATGTCCGGGTATAAGAGGGAAGCCGGCGTGCTCATTCATTCACCTGTTGGTCTGAGGAGCCTAAAGCATCCTGCCCCGACCGCTGGGGTGGGCGGCCAGTGTTGTGGCATGAGGGACACAACGTCTCGTTCCCTCCATCAGGGAACCGAGGTTACATCCATAACCAAGATGTTCCCTTTCTGTCGGTCTCTCGACGTTGTGTCGAACCGACAGAATGGGGTTCCTATGGAAAACGCCACAGCACTAAGCCGCGTCACAATCTCTGCGGAGCGACATTGACTGGCCTGGGCGAGTCAGACGAACACGCTAACGCGAAATTATGACCCTCCAGTGGAGAGGAAGGGGGACCCAGAGCTTTACAGAAAGTTGGGGAGCCCCTGTCACCGGCCGTCACAGGCGGAGACCTAGTTCTCTAAATGGCGAGAAGCCGCCCGGCACCGTACGGGCCACTGGGTAAGCATTATTCCCCCCTGTGGGGGAAAAACGCTGCAGAGGCCACTACCTACCGTAGGGAGGAATTAGTGGAGACACCACATGGTCTCACCATCAGGGGAGAACTCATGGGAGGAATGTGCGGACTGCAGGAGTTAACCGCAAGGTGGGAGTCCACCTGGGGAGGTCATGGGTTGCCAAGGTGGGAACCATTCATGAGGATACATCAGACGGAACAGCCCACGGAGGGGGGGTTACCACGTCTGGAGCACTAGGTCCGGTTAGAGCTATGTGGGAGATAACTCAACTGTTCCCCGGCCTAAGGGGGCAGGGCTGCTCTGCCCAGCCTGTCCCCTGGAAGGGTGCTTAGTGATGGATAAAATGCCTGTTCTTTACCCAGTGGGGGAAAGAGGGGAGGCGTAATAGCCGCTGATCCCCCTAAGGAAGGGGGAAGGGCTTTCGCAGGCGTACGCCCTACCAGCTGCCGGTCCCACACCTTGCCAGGATGCGGGCTGACACCGGTTCTGCACGTAGGTATTAGAACCTCACGGAGTTGTTGGGCGTAGCCCAACCCGCAGCTCTGCAGATGTCTGCCAGAGAGGCGCCCTGAGCCAGTGCCCATGAGGGGTGTGCCTCACTCCCAACGGGCAGGGGCGAATTGAGATCGGTATGCCCTAACGAGGGCATCCACGATCCAGTGCGCCAGCCTCTGTTTGGAGACAGCCCTCCCTTCTGCTGACCTCCGAAACAGACAAAGAGCTGCTCAGAGCTTCTGGGCTCTGCGTGCGGTCCAAGTAGAGGCGCCGTGCGCGTACTGGACACAACACGGATAGGTTGGGTCTTCCTCCCCGGTGGGGAGCGCCTGCAGGTTCACCACCTGGTCTCTCGGGAGAGTGGTGGGAACCTTGGGCACGTAGCCGGGGCGGGGTCTCAAGATAACGTGAGAATCCCGGCCCCGAGTTCTAGGCAATCTGCGGACACGGAGAGTGCTTGTAGATCCCCTACCCTCTTGGAGGTGAGCGCAATGCGGAACACCGTCTTTATCAAGACTGAGAAAGAGCGGTAACCCCGAGAGGCTCGAAGGGAGCGGGGCCTCTTGAGGCCCGCCACCTAGGTCGCAAGAGGGTACGGAGCGCGGATAAGGTGGTCACCCTCTCGCGCCCCTTAGGAACCTAATGACCAGGTCGTGCTGTCCCAGAGGCTACCCAGCACTTGGGTCATGATGAGCGGCCGTAGCGGCTACATACATTCCCAGTGTGGAGGGGGAGAGGTTACTCCCCCGTCTCTCTTGAGGACGGGACAGCTCGTACCCGACCGAGCAACTCCGCGGGTCTTCTCGCCGAGAAGAGCACCAGGACGAGAAGAGGCGCCACCTATGGGCGTATAGCCGCCCAGTGGCCGAAGCCCTAGCCTGAGTAACGTCCCAACCGGACCGGGGGTGGGTCACTCAGGATCTCCTCGTCCCGTCCAGACGTGGAGACCAGGTTTTGCCTGGGATGCCGTAACGTGCCCCTTCCCCTGGGGAAGCTGTCTGCCAGGGGGAGCGGCCAGGGGGGAGTTGTTGTCAGAGCCTCAGCTCCGAGAACCAAGTCCTGGTTAGGCCGTAGGGGCGTAACTAGTACCACTTGATGCTCCTCTTCCCTGGCCTTGCACAGGACCTGTGCAATGAGGCTCACTGGGGGGAAGCGTACTTCCGCTTGTCCCGCAGCCAGCTGTGCGCAAGGGCATCCGTGCCAAGGGTTGCCTCGGACAGGGAGTACCAAAGCGGACAATGGGTGGAGTCCGGGGAGGCAACAGGACCACCTGTGCCTGGCCGAACCTCTCCCAAATGAGCCGGCTGCGCGGGGATGGAGTCACCACTCTCCGCGAGGCATCGACTGACGAGAGAGCGCATCAGCTGTCTGGTTCAGGACGCCTGGGATGTGTGTGGCTCGCAGGGAACTGATCACCTGCTGACTCCAGAGGAGGAGGCGCCGGGCGAGTCAGTTTAGCTGCCGTGAGCGAATCCAATGATATACGCCACAGCAGCTGTGCTGTCCGACCAGACCAGCACGTGCTTGCCCTGCACGAGAGGTAGTAGCCTCCTCAATGCAAGTAGCACAACCAACAACTCTAGGCAGTTGAAATGCCAATGCAGGCGTGGGCCCGTCGACCGCCCCGACACTGCTTGCCCGTTGCACACGGCACCCCAACCCCAAGGAGGTCATGGAGACCAGGGGGTTAGGGTGTGTCGGCAGAAAAGTGTGTGACCATACGCCTGCTGCCGGTGGGCTACGCTCTCCAAGGAACTTGACTCTGTAGCCAGTGTTGGAGCGGTTGTATGTGCATCAACCCGAGGGGGACCACCCCCGCCGAGGATGCCATGTATCCCAGGAGCCTCTGAAATTGTTTCAGAGGGACCGCTGACTGTCTGAAAGCTTCAGGCAGTTCAACACTGATAGGGCGCGCTCTGTAGTCAGTCGCACTGCCTCTAAGAGGCCGCGTGGGCGCGGGCTTCCTTGTCGTGGGTCTTGCGCCCCCCGCGGGGGGTGAGCGGGGCCGCTCATGAGGACAGAGTCAAGTTCCCTATCGAGAAAGAGGATGCTCTGCACCGGGGAGAGCTTGCTCTTCTCAGTTGACCTGTAGCCCCACCGATCTAGGTGCCGGAGCACCAGGTCCCTGTGTGTACACAACAGATCTCGAGAGTGCGCCAAACTGAGCCAGTCATCGAGATAGTTTAGTACCCACACACCTCCTTCCCTGAGGGGAAGACTCATGGAGACAGGGACAGACCGAAGGGGAGGACACTGTACTGATATGCCCGTCCCTCGAACATGAACCGTCGGATTGGCCGATGTCGAGGGAGGATTGAGACATGTAGTACGCGTCCTTCAGGTCGATTGCCAAGAACCAGTCCTGACACCTGACGGACGTCAGGATGCGCTTCTGCATGATCAACCTGAAAGGCAGCTATTATGTAGGTGGCTGTTCAGAACACACAGACCCAAGATAGGGCGCAACCCCCTGCCTTTCTTGGGGACAATGAAGTACAGGCTGTAAAACCCGTTGAACATCTCAGCTGGTGAGACGGGCTCGATCATTCCCTTCACCAGAAGGGTGGCGACCTCGGCCCGAAGTACGGGAACATCCTAGCCTCTGACTGAGGTATATCGGATGCCCTGAAACTTGGCGGGCGTGAGGCGACTGGATCGCGTAGCCGAGAAGGATCGTCTTCCCTAGCCAGCCTGACAGTCTGGGAAGACGGACAGGCTCCCAGAATGAGACGGGGACTAAAGGTACGATCTTTTTCATCGTACCCCCGGGGGGTGGTTCGATGGCTACCAGTACGGATTCCTTGCTGGGGGAGGTCCCCCGGGGAGGATATCGGCTCTGCTGTTTTTCCTGCCTGGCGACTGCGCAGCTCAACGCACTGTCTGACTGAGAGTGCTGAGGGCTGGTGTTTATACTCGACATTGCGCTTCGCCATGATGCAACGTCGAGTTTGCCATTCACCGTCGTGCAGAGGGTGGGAGCGGCTGTGATAACCCAGAGAGAGAGGAAACTCTCCTTTCTCGAGAGTAAGTGGGCGCTAGCCCCCCGGAGGGTGCCAGCAGATGGAGAGACGGGGCAGGATCCTTCCCTATCCGACTTCCCAGTGATGTGGCTGGGGTTGGGCCCAATGGTAGCCTTGATCCCCCTGAGGTCTTCCCATGAGGGCCACTTCACCGTGGCTGCTGATGGGGCGATGGTCTCCTCTTCGCTGTCTCCTCCAGGGGGGGCCGCCTGAGTGGGGGGCGCCAGAGCTGGAGGGCGTCGAAGCGGACCAGGGCTGCTGGGAAGCAGACAGTGCACGGGACTCGACGAGCGAGGCGGCCGAGTCGCGGCACGGAGGACTGCTTCTTTACTGTCGAGAACCCTCCGGGGGAGGCCGCGTGCGGGTCTCGCGCCCCCCCGACGGGCGGGGGTGAGCGGGGCTGCTGCGGTTCGACAGTAACACCAACCAGCCCCCCCTTGCGAGATGGGTGTGTTGAGAAAGCGGACCTTCTCTGCGTTATTCATCTGCGCAAGGATCGGCCAGAGGAGTTTCTCATGGACCACCAGTGTGGACATCGTCCAACCCAGGGCCCGTGTGGTCACCTTGGTCGCCCGTAGAGCGAGGTCGGTGGCGGCGCGGAGTTCCTGCATAAGCGCTGGGTCGGTCTTACCCTCGTGGAGCTCTCTCAACGCCCTGGCCTGGCAGGAGCCATAGCATGGAGAGAGGAGGCAGCTTGGTCCGCCGCAATGTAAGCTCTCGACACCAGAGATGCCGAGACCCCACATGCTTTGGACGGGAGTCTAGGTCGAGCCCCCCCACAACGACGTATCCTCCAGCTGTCTCAACCTCGAGGGAAGAGAGGGTGACGGAACTTTGTTTGACGTGAATTGTGCCGGAAAGGGGCATTCCAGGTCTTACTAAGTTCCTCATGCACTTCCGGAAAACACGGCACTGGGGGCGGGCGCGGGTTGGAGCTCAAACCCGAGGCGCCATGTAGCCAGCCGCGACCGCTGGGAAAGGCAGTGCGGGCACTGCAACCCAACACTCACGGCGGCCCGGGAAAGCATGGCTGACATTTCGACGTCCGCTTCTTCCTGGGCTCGACCCCGCGAGGGAGCGAGCCTGTGGAATCGTCAGAGTCAGATGACAGTACTTCACCCCCAGATGCTGCAAGAGACATCTCATCATCACACATCGTGTCCGAATACGTGATTGAGGAATAAGACGGCGGACCGTCTCCTGGGGAACGGTCAGACGAACGAGACGAGGTGCGAACGGTCCATGAGCCAGTGGTTGGCGGATTATCGCTCACAGTAATCCTCATATCACCCTCGCTGCTTGCCGTAGCGGACGGCAGGGCCGTAGTCCTGCCGCCACGGAACGGGGAGCAAACGAGGTGGTGGCTGAGTCCCGTGGGAACACAGTCACCCGTGATGCAACGTCTGAATCATCACCGCCCGCAGTGCGGGCAGGACATATCCACAACGTCTGCCCCAGTGTACTGGAATCAGGCATCGTGTCCGTCCCCCTCCTCGATGAGTGTGTTGCACCCATGAGAACAGCGGGACATGCCACGCTGGAGAAATTTGCTCTTTTAGAAAGGAAATTTGCTCGAACACCTCCGGAACTGCCGAGGCGCCCAGGGGAGAGTCACTGCAGGAAGGGACCATCCGCTGTCCATGTCGTAGATTCCAGCAGAAAAAATGATCACCAAAGATTGTAGAGAAGCTCATCAGATACGTAGGCTCTGAGGAACAAAAGGTGAATGAATGAGCACCCCGGCTTCCCTCTTATACCCGGACATCCGGGGAGGAGCCCGGCATGCAAATTTCATTCGCCAATTTTCATTGCCGTTTTCTAAATACTCAGAAGATGATAGGTTCTCAAGACAAACCCCATTCTGTCGGTTCGACACAACGTCGAGAGACCGACAGAAAGGGGACTATTAAAGTTATACATGTAAAAACAAGAAAAATGTGAAAACACAGAAGACAGACACACCCACATACAAAACACTCCACACACACAATATGCACACGTACTAACACACATAGACATAGACACACACACACGGATGCGCACACACACATAGACAAGCACCCACCCACACAGACAGACACACACGCACACACACTGTAGAGAATTTGCCACTGTAGAGGCATGAGCCATATGGTCGGAGTCATTTAAAGAAACGCCATAAACCCCGTCCACTCTCTTTTGGTCTTTTGATGTTGATATCAAGAAACCAGGACGGAGTCAGATCCAAATCCAGGGGGCCTGGACTTGGGTTGGCGCTCTCACCGAAAGTGTTGATAACCCCCCTTTGTTTCTCTGTGGGATATTTTACGACTCCTAAGCTTCAAAGCAGAGGCGAGAAGTATCTCTGTCTCATCTGAAACTTAACATCTGAGGCTAACCAGAGAAACTTTTCTGACAAATATGAACTTGTGTGATTCAACTGTCCTTTTCTATAAATATATCTAAATATCTAGGTTATATGTTGTAGCTCTTGCCATTTTTAAATAATCTGTAATTGTTAAATAGGCAAGTTAATGCAGGCTTTGTTTGTATTCTGACTTGGGCAATGAATTCTGATCATGCACTGGGTCTCAAGTGAAGAGAATATGAGTACAAGCGATGTACCTGCATATATTCAATGCTGATTGCAGCAGCTTAGTCAAGCATCATTGCTCAAGGTGAAGCCTTGTGAATGAGTGTTTAGAAAATCTGAAGCCGAGACAGCATTTAAACAGAGGACTTATCCAGGATCATAATCTTTTGTAGTGCACAGCTCATTACTTGAAATAGACATTAAAAATCAAACCTTACACCCAACAAAGTTAACATCTGCCTTCTGCTTTTTACACATTATTAAAGTTTTTTTCTATGAACAAATATGTCAGAAAATGGTGTGTTTGTGGATTGGACGCTAATCTTCACATTATGATGATAACTATAATGACAGCTATATTAGCATCCACACCAATGGAAAATAGTGATAGTTCTGTTAATTTTAAGCTCATGTGCTGCAGTGTTACAGTCACAAAAATGGATGTAGATGACCTGCTGTTGCTTTACGTTATCAATGCCGAACGTCTTTACAAAATATGACTGTAGAGGATGGATGCTCTCTCTGAAGCTACGCTCGTGGCTGGGATGCAAAGCATCTTGCCAGCTTGAACATACTTGTAATATAGCATTATATCAGTGAGTATTAAAGTCTGCCATGAACACACCACTTCCTGACTGCTCCCATGTTTATTTCGCCATGGCAATGCTATGGTAAGGTGATGCCCATGCCACCATGCTACCAAATGCCTGTAGCATGTGTGAACTGACACGATCAAGGCAACAGTATTTGGAAACCCTACGAGGGGTCCAGGTCCAAGTCATAAAATCTGACAAAGGTTAGCCCCTGCAACAGGTGAGACTGTGCCAGTAAGTTAAGCGAGCGAGATCCACTATCCACCTGCTCCAAGTGTGCTTGGTTGCCGGGAAATCCTTCCTGTGCGAACCAAAGCAAACAAATAACTGCTCATAGGACTTTCTCCACTGAGCATTCCTGTGAATGCATGCATCCAATGCTCACACAGGACACACCAATTTCAACTTTTCCTGGTCCGTGCTCCTAAAAGAGGAGGACAAAAGCCTGAAAAACAATGGGCGCAAGGGCGCATTAATCAGTACCTTTGGCACATAACCAGGCCTTAGGTACAATAAGGCCCTTGTCACACCAGGAGCAAACTCAAGGCACGTAGGAGATACCAACAGGGCCTGGAGATATCCCACTCTCTACTGCGAAACATCGGATGAGAATAAAAGTGAATTCTGTGGAAAAGCGTGTCATGGGCTGGTTTTCTGGACTTTTTTGACAAATGCATTACGCCGCCAGAAAGATGTACACCACAATCCAATTTATGACTTCAAAAAAGTATATGTGATGTAAAGTATTGTCCCAAAAGGTACGTTGCCCACATGGAAAAAGCCTATCTGCCAGATGCACAGATTCCAAACATTTAAGCATACATCTTTACATTTTTAAGATCAAGAGAAATATTTTGTATAAAGTATTTCAAAAACTTTTAAACAGCAATTTATGTGTAAGACTAATATATGAAACATACTGAACTAATCAAAACAAACACATTATCATTCAAACATAGTGGCATGCGATTCTCGTTGGTTCTTGACTGTCTTTTGACTAATTGTGACATGATATTTAATAAATGAAGTTGTTATTGTAGCTAATGGTTATTGTTATGGTACTTTATAGTATAGTATAGTACATTAGGTTTACTATTCATCACTATGTTTTAAAGAATTACACCAGGACTTCCTTGATCAACCAGTGGGTCAAACACATCACTGACAGGTTCGTTTTACTGGTGACCAGAATAGAAATTGTTGCTGGTGTAAGTAGCTTTTAGAAAAAAAATAACGTAGGAAGATAAAGGAAGTATGAAAATACATGCTTGGAATCTGTCCTCGGTGACTTTAAATCCCAAGTAGCACTAAAAAGGGGGCACCTAAATGAATACTTAAAGTTTCTTATACTTTGTTTATTTTCCCAGAGAAATGTCTCTAAAGCCCTATTCGCACGGGATTAGAATTATCTGGGGACCTCGTGTGATTTAGAAATGAACTCCCCACATCTGTATTTCATGTGGCACATTCGCAAGGGATAAATGAAGCCTGAGGTTTTACTGAAATTTACAGACTGATTTCCAGGATATGATGGCAAGGCTTTGCGTATAGTTTGTAGCCTATAGTTGTATGGTGTATAATGATATATGACCGTACCTGTCAGCATTTGAGACCTGCGATCACGAATTGGACAGAAGATCACCAAACGCGATCGCCGGTCTCAAATGTTACGAGAGTTTCCATGACAAATAACAAAACGGGAGACTCCCGGCCAAAACGATCGTATAGAAAAGGGATATATGAGCCCGCCAAACCACAGAGATGCCGATTTGCATGGGACTAATATTATCACAGGACCTCGGCGTTCCTCAAAATATGGTAGGTAATTTGCAGGGGAATTTTTACTTTACAAATTACAGACATGGCCGATTCGCACAGGATTAAGATCACAGACAACCTCTGCAATTATTGCGAATGACTAGAGGTCCCCAGGTAATACAAATCCTGTGCGAATAGGGCTATACAGTAGAATTCTTCTTAGGGATGTGCCACACCGTAACATAATGCCAGACAGTTTATGGCCCCAACTTTGAGTGTCCGCAATGGCAATAAACAGGCTGTTTAATTCCATAGAAATCCCCAGTTTGAATCCAACATTATTCAATCAATATGTTTGGTGTTATATATACATAATAAAACTGAATATAAATGTTCATAATTTCCACATAAATAGAGTATAGATTTTTAATAGAGGAAAGTTGACCGTGAATGTCTTGTGGGTCAGATAAGAAAAAGAATGAGGCAGAGCGTTGGGTTGGGTTCAGGAAAGGTCAGTGGGGTGCTGGTAAAATAGAGTAATTGGTAAACTTTTTGGCTAATCAAGCAAATGTCCTTCGATATCTCTGACAATTGTCCAAACTGGACAATCTTTATGATTCAAGTGTCGATCAAAGTAAGTAGGCTGCCTTGAGTAAGGTATGGTGTGCTTTTTTTGAGAAATCTATCATCTATTCATAACTGGTTGAACAATGCTATCTTATATCATGTCTGAATCCCTATGTTGCTTACTTCAGTCAATGTTCTATTGTCTAAATCCACAATTTAACTTTCTAAAACCACTTTCTTTTTCAAATGTTGTCATTAATCCCTCTTATTTTTCAATACCCCAGCTATAATCTGCCTTTTCTATATTTATAGTGCCCTTTTAAAGTGATCTAATCAATTCCAGAAGGATAAAAGTTCTACTCTACATTTGTCTTAGTTAAATAGTACCTGAAATATTTCCAATTTTATAAAGTAAAACACGTCACAAATAGCATCTTAAGTGAAAGTGAAGTGAAAGTGACCTATTAGTCAAATATGGTGACCCATACCCGAAATGTGACCTCTGCATTTAACCCATCCAGAGAGTAGTGAACACACGCACAGCAAGTGGTGAACACACGTACATCCGGAGCAGTGGGCAGCTATCACTGCAGCGCCCGGGGAGCAAGTAGGGATAAGGTGCCTTGCTCAAGGGCACCTCAGTCGTTGCTCACCGGCCCTGGGAATCGAACCGGGAATGGTCACGAGTCCGACTCTCTAACCATTAGGCCACAACTGCCCCATCTTATGTTGATTAATATAAAACGTATCAAACTAAAACAACAAATAAAGTACCTCCCAATTGTGATTTTATGATGCCTCTCAGAGAGACAATAAAAAAGCAATTAGCAGATGAATAATATTGCTTCTCACATAACAAGTTTATGGTCTATGATTTTACAACAAAATCAGTTTGTGACCAATAGGAAAAGTGGCTATATGTGAATTGAGTCTCAGAATTAACCTGACCAATATGCTTATCAAATGCTTTTTATAAAGACTGTAGTAGAGTTTGGCCATCAGCTGCTTGAAGATATACAGACTGAGACTATTAAAAGTGAGGGACAAACAGTGAAAATCTAGGACTTTCTCTCAGGCAATAAACACAAGCAGTTATTAAAGTTTATCAGACAGGTGCTCAATCAAATTCTGACCGCTCTGTATTACCTGTGACCAGAGGGTATCCATAGTCCCCAACTAGTAAAGAGCCAGAGAGAAGAAAGACCTGAGAGTGTGTAAACTGTACAAGTCCTCACGTGCAGCTGTTGCTGAGCCTGTTCTGCCTGATTTAAACTATAAAACAAATTTAGGATTTATTTATTTAGGTCAATGTATTTAGGTCATGTATGGCAAAAGGTCAAATTATCAGTACTGAAAGACATTGTAAGTTTCTAATGATATTCAATATGTTCAGTCAGTCAGTCAGCAAAAATGTAAAACTATAAATGTTATTATCTTGTCACTGATACAAGAAAAACACAAGACACAAGCAAACCTGCCCAAATAGTCACCAGGAATGAGATTAAATGTTTGTTTAAGATAAACTGCAACACAGGCTCATTGCAAAGATGTACCTCTGCCAACATTTCTGCATCACACAAAATCCAGGTACAAATCACTGCATCTTTCAGATGGAACCTCCACTAGAGGCGCTTGTTTTTTCTCAGTTCTGATGCGGGTACATGCAAGGTTACAAAGCAGATGATACTGAACATTATTGATGTATATTCTTCAGTTCATGCTTGTGTGACTGTGGCAAATAAACGGCTGATATGAGGATTGATTGTTTTTGGTCGAAGTAAGTCAGGAACTTTAGGTTACTATAAATAAATGAATTAGTGATGCACAGTATTTAATTTTTTGCCGATATCCGATATGCCGATGTTTTTTTCAAGTCATTTTAGCCGATATCGATATACTGTAAGTCTATAAGTCTTTTTTGATGATGATAGAACAAAAGATGAGTCTCTTTTAAAAAAAATGTCTATCATGGCATTTCCAAAAAAGGCCACTAGGGTGCTACAAAACCACTTATTACCCAAAATCGTTACTCCTTAATAAAAAAGCAATTGTTTATTTATTTACGTGTCTCTGTTATATTTTACCTTATGTAAACATCTGCAAAACTTCTGTTAAATTTAAAATTTTACATAATTACATGAAGTTTGTAAAGGGAGTTTTACAGTTTGACAGCAGTAAAAATTAACTATGTAATGAACTGTACTTTTAATACTTGTGCTACAACCAGGGCCGTATTAAGACCTCCATGGGACCCGGGGCTATGAATAACGTCTTGGTTACGGATGTAACCTCGGTTCCCTGATGGAGGGAACGAGACGTTGTGTCAAACCGACAGAATGGGGTTTGTCTTGAGAACCTATCATCTTCTGAGTATTTAGAAAAGGCCAATGAAAATTGGCGAATGAAATTTGCATGCCGGGCTCCTCCCCAGATGTCCGGGTATAAGAGGGAAGCCGGCGTGCTCATTCATTCACCTTTGGTCTGAGGAGCCTAAAGCATCCTCCCCCGACCGCTGGGGTGGGCGGCCAGTGTTGTGGCATGAGGGACACAACGTCTCGTTCCCTCCATCAGGGAACCGAGGTTACATCCGTAACCAAGAGGTTCCCTTTCTGTCGGTCTCTCGACGTTGTGTCGAACCGACAGAATGGGGTTCCTATGGAAAACGCCACAGCACTGAGCCACGTCACAATCTCTGCGGAGCGACGTTGACTGGCCTGGGCGAGTCAGACGAACACGCTAACGCGAAATTATGACCTTCCAGTGGAGAGGAAGGGGGACCCAGAGCTTTCCACAAAAGTTGGGAAGCCCCCTAACGCCGGCCGTCACGGGCGGAGGCCTAATTCTCTAAATGGCGAAAAGCCGCCCGGCACCGTACGGGCCACTGGGTAAGCATTTTTTCCCCCTGGGGGAAAAACGCTGCAGAGGCCACTACCTACCATAGGGAGGAATTAGTGGAGACACCACATGGTCTCACCATCAGGGGAGAACTCATGGGAAGAATGTGCGGACTGCAGGAGTTAACCGCAAGGTGGGAGTCCACCTGGGGAGGTCATGGGTTGCCAAGATGGGAACCATTCATGAGGATACATCAGACGGAACAGCCCACGGAGGGGGTGTTACCACGTCTGGAGCACTAGGTCCGGTTAGAGCTATGTGTTCCCCGGCCTAAGGGGGCAGGGCTGCTCTGCCCAGCCTGTCCCCTGGAAGGGTGCTTAGTGATGGATGGAATGCCTGTTCTTTACCCGAGGGGAAAGAAGTGAGGCGGGATCGCCACTGCTTCCCCCGGAGGTATTAGAACCTCACGGAGTTGTTAGGCATAGCCCAACCCGCAGCTCCGCAGATGTCTGCCAGAGAGGCGCCCTGAGCCAGTGCCCACGAGGGGTGAGCCTCACCCCCAATGGGCAGGGGCGAAATGAGATCGGTATGCCCTAATGAGGGCATCCACGATCCAGTGCGCCAGCCTCTGTTTGGAGACAGCCCTCCTGCTGACCTCCGAAACAGACAAAGAGTTGCTCAGAGCTTCTGGGCTCTGCGTGCGGTCCAAGCAGAGGCGCCGTGCGCGTACTGGACAAGCACGGATAGGTTGGGTCTTCCTCCCCGGTGGGGAGCGCCTGCAGGTTCACCACCTGGTCTCTCGGGAGAGTGGTGGAAACCTTGGGCACGTAGCTGGGGCGGGGTCTCAAGATAACGTGAGAATCCCGGCCCCGAGTTCTATGCAATCTGTGGACACGGAGAGTGCTTGTAGATCCCCTACCCTCTTGGAGGTGAGCGCCCTGCGGAAAGCCGTCTTTATCAAGACTGAGAAAGAGCGGCAACCCCGAGCGGCTCGAAGGGGGCGGGGCCTCTTGAGGCCTGCCACCTAGGTCGCAAGAGGGTACGGAGCGCGGGTAAGGTGGTCACCCTCTCGCGCCCCTTAGGAACCTAATGACCAGGTCGTGCTGTCCCAGAGGCAACCCAGCACTTGGGTCATGATGAGCGGCCGTAGCGGCTACATACATTCCCAGTGTGGAGGGAGAGAGGTTACTCACCCGACTCTCTTGAGGACGGGACAGCTCGTACCCGACCGAGCAACTCCGCGGGTCTTCTTGCCGAGAAGAGCACCAGGACGAGAAGAGGCGCCACCTATGGGCGTATAGCCGCCCAGTGGCCGAAGCCCTAGCCTGAGTGACGTCCCAACCGGACCGGGGGTGGGTCACTCAGGATCTCCTCGTCCCGTCCAGACATGTAGACCAGGTTTTGCCTGGGATTCCGTAACGTGCCCCTTCCCCTGGGGAAGCTGTCCGCCAGGGGGAGCGGCCAGGGGGAGTTGTTGTCAGAGCCTCAGCTCCGAGAACCAAGTCCTGGTTAGGCCAAAGGGGCGTAACTACTGTAGTACCACTTGATGCTCCTCTTCCCTGGTCTTGCACAGGCCCTATGCAATGAGGCTCACTGGGGGAAGCGTACTTCCGCTTGTCCCGCGGCCAGCTGTGCGCAAGGGCATCCGTGCCGAGGGTACCTCGGACAGGGAGTACCAAAGCGGACAATGGGTGGAGTCCGGGGAGGCAACAGGACCACCTGTGCCGGGCCAAACTGCCCCAAATGAGCCGGCTGCGCGGGGAGGGAGTCGCCACTCTCCGCGAGGCGTCAACTGACGAGAGAGCGCATTGGCTGTCTGGTTCAGGACGCCTGGGATGTGTGTGGCTCGCAGGGAGCTGATCACCTGCTGACTCCAGAGGAGGAGGCGTTGGGCGAGTCATGTTGCTGCTGTGAGTGAAAGAATACGCCACAGCAGCTGTGCTGTCCGACCGGACCAGCACGTGCTTCCCTGCACGAGTGGTAGTAGCCTCCTCAATGCAAGTAGCACAACCTACAACTCTAGGCAGTTGAAATGCCAATGCAGGCGGGGGGCCCGTCCACCGCCCGACACTGCTTGCCCGTTGCACACGGCACCCCAACCTTGCAAAGAGGCATCCCAAAGGGGACCCCTGTCCGCAAGAAGGTCATGGAGACCAGGGGGTTATGTGACGGCAGAAAAGCGTGTGACCATACGCCTGCTGCTGGTGTGCCACGCTCTCCAAGGAACTTGACTCTGCAGCCAGTGTTGGAGCGGTCGTATGTGCATCGACCTGAGGGGGACCCCCCGCCGAGGATGCCATGTATCCCAGGAGCCTCTTGTTACAGGGGGACCGCTGACTGAGCTTCAGGCAGTTCAACACTGACCGGGCGCGCTAATCAGTCATGCGCCTCTGGGAGGCCGCGAGGTTGTGGGCTTCCTCTTCGCGGGTCTCGCGCCCCCCCCGGGGGGTGAGCGGGGCCGCTCGTGAGGACAGAGTCGAGTTCCATACCGAGAAAGAGGATGCTCTCACCGGGGAGAGCTTGCTCTTTTCTCAGTTGACCTGTAGCCCCACCGATCTAGGTGCCGGAGAGCCAGGTCCCTGTGTGGACACAACAGATCTCGAGAGTGTGCCAAAACGAGCCAGTCGTCGAGATAGTAAGTACCCGCACACCTCCTTCCCACGGGGAAGGAGGGCGGCTTCCACGACCTTCGTAAAGACTCGTGGAGACAGGGACAGACCGAAGGGGAGGACCCTGTACTGATATGCCCGTCCCTCGAACTCGAACCGTCGGAACGGCCGATGTCGAGGGAGGATCGAGACATGAAGTACGTGTCCTTCAGGTCGACTGCCATGAACCGGTCCTGACACCTGACGGACGTCAGGATGCGCTTCTGTGTGATCAACTTGAAAGGCAGCTAAGTGTAGGTGCCTGTTTAGAACACACAGACCCAAGATAGGGCGCAACCCCCCGCCTTTCTTGTGGACAATGAAGTACAGGCTGTAAAACCCGTTGAACATCTCGGCTGGTGAGACGGGCTCGATCACTCCCTTCACCAGAAGGGTGGCGATCTCGGCTCGAAGTACGGAACATCCTAGCCTCTGACTGAGGTACATTGGATGCTGAACTTGGCGAGCGTGAGGCGACTGGATTGCGTAGCCGAGACGGATCGTCTTCCCTAGCCAGTCTGACAGCCTGGGAAGCCGGACAGGCTCCCAGAATGAGACGGAACTAAGGTACGATCTTTTTCATCGTCCCCCCGGGGGGTGGTTCGATGGCTAGCAGTACGGATCCCTTGCCGGGGGAGGTCCCCCGGGGAGGAGATCGGCTCTGCCGTTTTTCCTGCCTGGCGACTGCGCAGCTCAACGCACTGTCTGACTGAGAGTGCTGAGGGCTGGTGTTTATACTCTACATTGCGCTTTGCCATGACGCAACGTCGAGTTTGCCGTTCACCGTCGTGCAGAGGGTGAGAGCGGCTGTGGTAACTCAGAGAGAGAGGAAACTCTCCTTTCTTGAGAGTAAGTGGGCACCAGCCACCCGGAGGGAGCCAGCAGATGGAGAGACGGGACAGGATCCGTCCCTATCCGACTTCCCAGTGATGTGGCTGGGGTCGGGCCCAATGGTAGCCTCGATCCCCCTGAGGTGTTCCCATGACGGCCGCTGCTCCGCGGCTGCTGATGGGGTGATGGTCTCCTCTTCGCTGTCTCCTCCAGGGTGGGCCGCCTGAGTGGGGGGCGCCAGAGATGGAGGGCGTTGAAGAGGACCAGGGCTGCTGGGAAGCAGACAGTGCACGGGACTCGACGGCCGAGGCGGCCGAGTCGCGGCACGGAGGACTGCTTCTTTACTGTCGAGAACCCTCCGGGGGAGGCCCGTGCGGGTCTCGCGCCCCCCGACGGTCGGGGGTGAGCGGGGCCGCTGCGGCTCGACAGTAACACCAACCAGCCCCCGTTACTCATCTGCGCAAGGATCGGCCAGTGGAGTTTCTCATGGACCACAAGAGTGGACATCGTCCGACCCAGGGCCCGCGTGGTCAACTTGGTCGCCCGTAGAGCGAGGTCGGTGGCGGCGCGGAGTTCCTGCATAAGCGCTGGGTCAGTCTTACCCTCGTGGAGCTCTCTCAACGCCTTGGCCTGGCAGGAGCCATAGCGTGGAGAGAGGAGGCAGCTTGTTCCGCCGCAATGTAAGCTCTCGACACCAGAGATGCCGAGACACCACATGCTTTTGACGGGAGTCTAGGTCGAGCCCCCCCCCAGGTGGCCGCCGCCTACGGGCACGAGTGCACCGCGGAGGCATACTCCACCTGGGGGACAACAACGTATCCTCTAGCTGTCTCAACCTCGAGGGAAGAGAGGGTGACGGAACTTTGTTTGACGTGAAACGTGCCGGAAAGGGGCGTTCCAGGTCTTCCTCATGCATTTCCGGTAAACACGGCACTGGGGGCGGGCGCGGCTTAGAGCCGCGCTCAAACCCGAGGCGCCATGTAGCCAGCCACGAGCGCTGGGAAAGGCATTGCGGGCACTGCAACCCAACACTCACGGCGGCCCGGGAAAGCATGGCTGACATTTCGACGTCCGCTTCTTCCTGGGCTCGACCCCCCGAGGGAGTGAGCACGTGGAATCGTCGGAGTCGGATGGCAGTACGTCACCCCCCGATGCTGCAAGAGACATCTTATCATCACGCATCGTGTCTGAATACTTGATTGAGGAATAAGACGGCGGACCGTTTCCTGGGGAACGGTCAGACGAGCGAGACGAGGTGTGAACGGTCTGTGAGCCAGTGGCTGGCGGATTATCGCTTACAGTAATCCTCATATCACCCTCGCTGCTTGCCGTAGCGGACGGCAGGGCCGTAGTCCTGCCGCCACGGAACGGGGAGCAAACGAGGTGGTGACTGAGTCCCGTGGGAACACAGCCACCCGTGACGCAACGTCTGAATCATCACCACCCGCAGTGCGGGCAGGACGTATCTACAACATCTGCCCCAGCGTACTGGAAGCAGGCTTCATGTCCGTCCCCCTCCTCGATGAGTGTGTTGCACCCATGAGAACAGCGGTACAAGCCACGCTGGAGAAATTTGCTCGAACACCTCCGGAACTGCCGAGACGCCCAGGGGAGAGTCACTGCAGGAAGGGACCGTCCGCTGTCCACGTCGTAGATTCCAGCAGAAAAATGATCACCAAAGATCGTAGAGAAGCTCATCAGATGTGTAGGCTCTGAAGAACAAAAGGTGAATGAATGAGCACGCCGGCTTCCCTCTTATACCCGGACATCCGGGGAGGAGCCCGGCATGCAAATTTCATTCGCCAATTTTCATTGGCCTTTTCTAAATACTCAGAAGATGATAGGTTCTCAAGACAAACCCCATTCTGTCGGTTCGACACAACGTCGAGAGACCGACAGAAAGGGAACCACAGGCACCCCATAGAATGTGGAACATGTCTCTGTGCTTAAAAATGCGAGATTCAGCGCTCAGGAATGTCTTTTAAAGGCGCAACGCAGAACGCGAGGGTCTCGAGGCACGCTTTTTATAACAAAACAGTTGCCGTACGAACTACATTGCAAGAATTACGAGTTACACAAAGATCAACATGAGTCATTACAAAACCTTACGCCAAGCATTTAAAATAACGGCTGTCAATTCTATAATATTCCAATAAAAAAATCTGTTTATCTTAAAAAAATCAATAAAAAAAAATACACGGCGCCTTTAGATGGGGAATAGAGCAGCCAGTCTCGTTGCACATTTTCATCATTTGCTAGTCTACAAATAAAAAGTGTCTTTGAAAATCTTCACTTTTGATTTTTATAGTTTTTCTGATGCGGAGAAATCACCTGTCGGATTTTGACAAGTCCTCTGTTAATCCAGTAGTCCCGAACCTTGTCGTTGATCTCTCCCCAAGTCCCAGGGTCAGTGCTTGTAAACAGTGTGAGGTCAACGGCATGCGGCGGGGCAGGTAGTGAGGAGGCTGCTGATGGAAGGCCGCTGTTCTTGGGGTGAACTGCAGAAGGCGATCCGAGTCCAGGTTCAGCCGCAACCGAAACGGTACCTCCTTGCTCAGTCTCAATAGCTCCAGAAACAGTTAAATGTGCTTCATCACGGCCATCTGTGTTAAAAAGCACGCAATAAAATCGACGCATTAGCCATATTAGCCATTTCATTAAGGCATTAACCTGTCAATTTGGATTGTTTATAGCGAATACATATAAAATAGAGTTCGTTTACACACAAAATTAGTATGCATTAAGTTGCAACCAAACTAACTGAACATTGGCGGGCAGGATGACCCTTCATGGGCCCGGTCAACTCCGTCTTCGTCAGCTTTTGTAAAATATCCTGATAACTTTGGAATCTTATTAAGTAACTCCTGTCTTCGCTGCTGCTTGTGTCTTAAGTTTTTTCTTTTTTGAGCACCACTCTCACATTTTTTGGGAAAACCTGACATTTTAGCAGCTTTTCAACTTTCCAGCATAATCATTCCCACGGTGAAGATAATGAAATGTAAATTTACGCATAATCATTGGAAATCTGATCTTACCAATCAAATGGCTTTAATTTTTGAATAACTTGCTTATAAACTTATGGGATGATTGCCGCACTAAGGATGTCCGCATCCACCAATCATCTCCACTCTTTTCGCAGTTTGGGTTGCTCCTGGAGACAGCACTTTTTTTTCACACAATCTACTGCATCGCTGGCTGCACGTCACAACTCAAGAGACAAAGATAATTATTTTAAATACGTCATTTAAAAAAATAATTTGTTTGTGTAAAGGCCCCCTTGCAGTGACGGGCCCTGGGCATAAGCGCCGGTAAGCTTGTGCATTAATGCGGCCCTGGCTACAACTATTTTGCCTGTGCTACAAAACTTTAAGCCTCTGTAGCACCGGTGCTATGTGCAAAAAAACGTTTGTGAACTTAAAGTGCAAATGGATGTTATATTGTGAATGCTTAGCATGGAGGATTTAGCAGTGTGAGCTCGTCTGGATTTCTGAGTGACGTGCAGTATCATAATAAAGGTATGTAGCGCCATTTTGAATGTATGATCTGATTTGCACTCCTTGCAAAAATACTTAGTAAATTAAAAAGTTGAGAAACAAAAATACCTAGGGATCTTAATGGTAGCACAAAATGTCAGAACACCGGCTTAACCTAAAACCTTGCGTGTTTTTATAACACAACCCTGTGTTGACAGTTCAGACGCAAAAAATAAAATGAACTTTAGTACTCATGTGCTATGTGACAGCTGATGTCTTTGCGAGTGCACACTCATGTCAGAACGCCTACACATAATCATCAACACGTTTTTTTTTATTGGGCCGATATTTAATTAATAAGCCAATATCGTCGGATAATTTCTGTGTGCCGATAATATCGTGCAGCCGTAAAATGAATGATGAGGTACATATTTCCAATGAGCCTGGGTTGAGAAATTGTGACCACAGTTTCTAAGTGTTTTTCTTTCTTATAAAACTTAGTTTTAGTTTGTTTTAGGAGGAAAATTGCAAATTAGTGTGTTATAAAGATAAACAGATTACTATACTGAAACACTTGTTTCTTTTATCTGCATAAAATATACCTGGATTGTTTTAAAGGTTTCTGGGATGGGGAACATAGGTTAGACATGACATTCAGATGCCAGGTACAGGCAATTTAGTTCAATCATTTGTAAATATAATGTCATGTATTAAGGGTGTGTTCATATTTCTAGTTCAGTTCTTTTGGGTCGGACCAAAAAAAAAATTAGTCATGGTTCGCTTAGTGTTCAGACTGGCATTTTAACAGCGAACCTAAACATATCGAACCTAACAGCTTACGTGTAGTCGCAATGTGATTGGACAGCTTTTAGGATTTATAATTTAAAACGGAACTTATCGAACAACCAAAAGAATGCTGTGTGCTGGGTACATGCTCAGTGTATACCTGCGCATTTGAGGTTATTTTTAGCAAGCCGGTAACTATGGGAGGCAAATCCTGCCAAATTTAAATAAATTAATTAAACGATGAAAATGAAAATGAAAACCAGATTAGCAATTTCATTATACACAACTGCGTGCACAATATGTGCCAAAATGAAAAATAAAATGAAATTATTTTATTTTCATTTTCATTTTTACACTGACAATGCGTTGTCCCTGTCAAATTGAAAAAGAAAATGCAATTGGTGATTTGACATTTCATTTTCACTAAAATCTCGAGGCAAGACTGCCAATTTGAAAATGAAAAGGCAAATGTGAAAAATAAATTGTAAAAACATTTTTTACAAAGGTTTTATTAATGTTCACGCAATAATACTGACACAATTCAAATTAAAATGTAAACTTTGATTTTCATTTTATTTTATTTTCTCTTCTCTTTTATTTCATTTTCGTTTTCATTTTCTTTTTCTTGTTCACAGTCATGCAAATTACATGTTAATTAGTGGGTGTGGACGAGCGTCTGCATTACTGGGAACGCCCACAAAAACGTCATATCCGTTTATTCGAACGAACGTGTGTAGACCTTGTCAGGCGCTTGGCCTTAGCGCTTTGTAATGATGACGATGACTGTGCCTGGTGCAATACCGAAAATTGTTGTGTGGTGTTCTGCATCTCTGATAAGTTAACAGAAGAACAAACTAAAGCATTGGAGAGCCCGTATCTCTAGCGTGCCCTGAAACATGCCGGAGCGCGATTGTCCCCACTCCGCCGCTGACCTGCTCTTAAACTGTACATTACCATCCGCACCCGAGCACGCTATCATCATTACACTGTGACTGCTTTTAAGAAAACATAAACAAAGCGATCTTTCTCAGCACAATAGAATCCATCGTAATGTTCGGTTTGAGGTTGGCTCAGACCAATTCGCTTATGGTATCACAAGAGCGGCTCATATGTGTTTAAATCAGCCCCGCGTACTTCATTCATTATGATTATGAGCCAATCGTTATACAAAGTGCTGCACTATGTTATGAATGCATTTTTTAAATGATGCGCCTGTTTAAATTCCTTGAAGTTCAGCTGTCATACCAAAAAACATCTAATACCTACAACACTTATAAGTGCAGGCCTGTGTCACCGCGCCGTGGGACAAAAAAAAACCATTCGAATCAATTAATAGTGCTGTGCGTATTAGATGTTTTTTGCCATGACAGCTGAACTTCAAGGAATTTAAACAGGCGCATCATTTAAAACATGCATTCATAACATAGTGCAGCACTTTGTATAACGATTGGCTCATAATCATAATGAATGAAGTACGCGGGGCTGATTTAAACACATATGAGCCGCTCTTGTGATACCATAAGCGAATTGGTCTGCGCACAGCGCGCGTGAGGTTAAACACATCTTATCAACCTCAAACCGAACATTACGATGGATTCTATTGTGCTGAGAAAGATCGCTTTGTTTATGTTTTCTTAAAAGCAGTCACAGTGTAATGACGATAGCGTGCTCGGCTGCGGATGGTAATGTACAGTGTAAGAGCAGGTCAGCGGCGGAGTGGGGACAATCGCACTCCGGCATGTTTCAGGGCACGCTAGAGATACGGGCTCTCCAATGCTTTAGTTTGTTCGTCTGTTAACTTATCAGAGATGCAGAACACCACACAACAATTTTCGGTATTGCACCAGGCACAGTCATCGTCATCATTACAAAGCGCTAAGGCCAAGCGTCTGGCAAGGTCTACACACGTTCGTTCGAATAAACGGATATGACGTTTTTTGTGGGCGTTCCCAGTAATGCAGACGCTCGTCCACACCCACTAATTAACATGTAATTTGCATGACCGTGAACAAGAAAAAGAAAATGAAAACGAAAATGAAAACGAAAATGAAATAAAAGAGAAGAGAAAATAAAATGAAAATCAAAGTTTACATTTTAATTTGAATTATGTCAGTATTATTGCGTGAACATTAATAAAACCTTTGTAAAAAATGTTTTTACAATTTATTTTTCACATTTGCCTTTTCATTTTCAAATTGGCAGTCTTGCCTCGAGATTTTAGTGAAAATGAAATGTCAAATCACCAATTGTATTTTCTTTTTCAATTTGACAGGGACAACGCATTGTCAGTGTAAAAATGAAAATGAAAATAAAATAATTTCATTTTATTTTTCATTTTGGCACATATTGTGCACGCAGTTGTGTATAATGAAATTGCTAATCTGGTTTTCATTTTCATTTTCATCGTTTAATTTATTTATTTAAATTTGGCAGAATTTGCCTCCCATAGGTAACTCGCGAAGACCTCACGAAGTGTTTAAAGGGAACCCGGTGTATAGAGAGATGTATGGCTTAATGCGTTGTAATAGCCTTACACTACTAGCATTTGTCTTTAGAAACACATCAAATAAAAAAACCCTAAATGTAATACTCATTTTAACCTAAGGAGGCCGCCATATTCTTTTTCGATGACGTAAACTGGTTGCACGCACAGCTAGGCAGCCAAACTAAACACCGACACACTAATCCAGTGTTTCCCAACCCTGGTCCTCGGGGCACATCTTCCAGAATGTTTTAGTTCTCTCCCTACATGAAACACCTGATTGATGAGTTGATTCAGGTGTTTTATATAGGGAGAGATCTAAAACATTCTGGAAGGTGTGCCCCGAGGACCAGGGTTGGGAAACACTGCACTAATCAGTTTTTCAGTAAATATAAGGTTCTGTAGGATAATATATACCTGTATTATATATGTGTGTGTGTGTGTGTGTGTGTGTGTGTGTGCGTGCGTGCGTGCGTGCGTGCGTGCGTGCGTGCGTGCGTGCGTGCGTGCGTGCGTGTTCAGTATCTCGTCGCCAACACCACAGTGTGTGTGTGTGTGTGTGTGTGTGTGTGTGTAACAATGTTCACAGCAAGGAAGAAGGAGGAAACAGGGGAACGTTTAACAACAAAACTTTAATAAAATAAACAAACAACAAAACGAAAGAAAAGTGTACATTTTAATATCGTTTGTCAGAAACAACACAAAAATGCATATTAATAACCAAAATCATTTCGAATTTATCATATACACGATGTTTTAGCCATTATACAATGCATTTTATCCAGATTTTGACTTTTTGATGTTGATTTATCAACATCAGTAGCCTAACAATATTGTCTCCCTCGGTCATTAGCTGACGGGGGCTAATATTCACATGTGCTCTAATACAGAATAAATAACCAAACCGCAAGCATTATTATTGTGTTCATCAGTATATTCTCATAATGCATAAAGTATACGATTATGGTGGATGCTGATGTCTTAAATAGTCTTAAATGTCTCAAAGGCGGTAGTTTAAAGCTATGATTTATCGCACGCTCACCTTGAACAGACGTCTACTGAACGCGTTCTTCTTTTATGGCTGCAGGCTGGCTTGTGTCAAGAGGACATACCGCCACCTACTGTCCCTGTGTGTTTGTATATCTGATCTTATGTTTTACGTGTCATATTTTACTGTTATATATGGAAAACGTGTGTGCTTCACTGTTGCAAAAGAGAACAGGTTTAGGTCACAACCATTTGACATCACGGATACTGACGCATAAAAACGGCGGCCTCCAAGTAAAAATATTTTTTCAAAGTTTATGAATACTGTGACAGTTACACTGTTTTTTTATTTCACAATTATAAAGTCAATGCCATTGTTTATATATTAAGCCATACATCGCACTATACCCAGGGATCCTTTTAAAGCAGTCAAAATGGCGGTATGAATTCCTCCGTTACATGCCCAAGCACAGATCTAATAAACACCCATTTTATTACCAAATCACTTTATTTTCCTGTCGTGTATTGTTATCACTTCCTGTTTTTGGTTTGGTTCGTTTCGGTTCGATGCCTCTTGTCCGTGTTGCGTTAATTTGTCAATCGAACCGCGCCAGAGTTCATTTGAAAGTGGACCTAGACCTATCTTTTCAGCGGTTCGGTCCGCTTGTTTGGTGCGCAGGGTTTGGGTGGCAGTGTTGGGTAAGTTACTCTGAAAAAGTAATTAATTACTAGTTACTAATTACATATTCGATAATGTAATTAGATTACTGTACAAATGACTCTCTTCAA
The DNA here is from genome assembly GCF_024868665.1 of Triplophysa rosa. Taxonomy (NCBI): domain Eukaryota; kingdom Metazoa; phylum Chordata; class Actinopteri; order Cypriniformes; family Nemacheilidae; genus Triplophysa; species Triplophysa rosa. The sequence continues at coordinate 26,346,455 of NC_079894.1, read as the reverse complement.
AAAGTATTTAATTACTTATTACTAATTACTTTCTATATTCTACATCAACCTTGATGAGTTAAGTGATTCAAGGATAGACATGAAACGCCTCTTTTAATTCATTCAAATAAATAATATAAAACTACATAAAGTAGTATTATTAATTACAAATGTGAGAATTATACATTAAAGCACAGATTTTAAAGCTAGACTTTGAATTTTGATGTCAATTCCGCTATTGCACACACATATATTACACAAAGTATTTAGTTTAATTACTTCAGAAGTAACTGTAATTAAATTACAGAAAAAAATAAGAGTAATCCCTTACTTTACTTTTTCAAGGGGAAAGTAATTAAATTACAGTAACTAATTACTTAGTAACTAGTTACACCCAACACTGTTGGGTGGCAGCGTTCACACTTACACAAATAAACCGCATCAACACAGCAATCGCACCAGAGTTCGTTTTAATCGAACCAAACATGCCATATATGAACACACCCTTAAAGACATTTACAGTATATTTAATTTTCCTGTGTAATATTAAAGTGTACCTGTCAAAATGATTTGCAGCACCTGGGTTACCATGTATTAGTTTGGAGCAATCTGGGAATATCAGACTTTGGAATTCTGTGATTGGCCAATCAGAATTAAGTATTTCAGAGCGCCATATTATAAAAAATAATACAGAGTGATTTTCTGTATACGTACATGTATTGGAGCTGGAGTCAATAGACCCTTCCAGGTCCAAGCCCAAACCAAAACTACACTATGATCAAGACTGGATCCCTCACGTCATAGAGCTGGACTTCCTTAGTTCCAGATCCAAACCAATACTGGATCTTTTTGGCCTTAAACCAGACTAACACTTGGTAAATTAGATCAATTCTAACATCAATAACATTTCCTTGCCTTCATGAGCCCAGAAAAGATTGGACCACTTCAAATCACTAATCTAGACCGAGACTTTTAAGTTCCAGATCGAATCTTTCAGCTTTGTTTACATATTAACAAATGAATCTTTATCATTTATATACTGTATATCAATACAAATGTATTACATCAAAGGTCTAACACCTTAGCTTTGAATTTTGGTAAAGGTTTGATGGGAGAATTATCTTCTCTGACCATTTACCACTACATTATCTGATAAGCATTCATTCCTGCAATGTGTTACATTCATCCACAAAGCCGTGAGGCGATCTTGGGATATGAACAGCCGAAGAAAAGGAATGAAGTCATTAAAATGTAATTTCCTCTCAGCTGTATTAGTTTCCTTTGTCCCCACAGACCCAGAATCAACTGATGTCCATCATCATGAAGGATTTGTCCCAAACTGCATTGTGCAGAGGCAATGACAGAGGACAGAGGACAGAGAAAGCTTCCTTAGGAGGCTTGATATACACATGCAAAAATGATTCTCTCCACAAATGTAGCTGAACAGTTACACAGTATGCATAATAGTAAGAATGGAAGAGTAAGTGCACAAAACATGCACAAAATTGCACAAAAACAATTCCACTGAATTACCATCCTCTTTTGTGGTATAAAAACATTAATCTATTTAACAAAGTAACAATTAACAAACTGTGACTAAAAAGTATAAAAGTTCCATAAATCACATGAAAAAAATATATATTTTTGCACACAGTTTTTAAAAGTAGATTTAACAGCTGTAAAACAAAGTCTCTGTAGGTAAATTACTTCTAAGTTGTAAGTAAATCTTACTTTTCAGGCAAATGTATTATAAGACAAAAATACACAAACGTTTTATTAAAAGTAAATTAACTTGATTAATTAAGTTGATTATTTACGTTAATATTTAAGGAAATATTATTGGTAAATTTTATGTAAAAATATATTTTATTAGTAAATCTAACTCAATCTATCTAGTAAACGTACCGTTTTGCGCTAACATGCAGCTGTAGACAAACAAAATAATTTCCTGATTTTATTCTATACACAACCTTGGGAAAAAACAGGCCCGGCTCCAGATTTGAGATGAAAGGTGGGCCAAGTGATTTTCCAGGTGGGCGGAGGGGGGTAACTAAACATATTTTTTTGCCCCAAACTATTTCCTATAAACAAACTATTTACAAAAGAACTATTTAGCTTTTTGAATTATTCTTACGTCTAGTATTAATATTGTATATTTTATTTTTACATTCTTATGTATATAGCCTACATATTGTTTTACAATTTATTAAATTTAGATTAGTTGAAAACATTAAAAAGAGCTATTCATATCATTATAATATTCACAACATTACCTTTCTGCTCATTTTAGAGAATTCTGTCACAAATTCATCCATGTCCAGTCCATGTGTTATTGCTTTTTCATGAGCTAAAAGTACAAGTTTTTTTCCTCTCATGAAGCATTGTTCGGCGGAATCACTGGCGGATCTAGGGGTGGGGCCAGAGGGGCACTGGCACCAGTTGGAATCGTATTGGCCCCTGAAGTGCCCCTGTCATCTCAGGGCCTCTGGAGTAGAGCTGTAATCGGGCCTTAAAAGTTAGGCCCAAAAAGGGTCCGAGCCCGACAGAATTCGGCCCGAGCCCGACAAGTACATTTTGATTGACAGCTTTTTAAAAGCCCGAACCCGTTTACAGCCCGACATTAGGCTATTCAAATGGGCGCATGCACAAAGCTTTTTGTCAAGAATGCGTCATTTATACATGTTTTAACATAATTTATTAATGACTACGGTAGGCTATAGGCCACTTGGAAGTTGGAACAAAGAAATAAAATAAGTCCTCTGTAACATCGTAACATATCACATATCCCACTGGCTCATTATTCTCATTATGCAGATGGTCAAAACTTTTCCTCACCTCAGACTTTGCTTTAGTTGCTGGTGCAACCAAAACGTAACCACCATCGGAACGCATCACATGACCGCTCATTTACCGCCCGAGCCCGGCCCGAGCCCGTGTAAAATGATAGAAATTAAGCCCGAACCCGACCGAAACCGTTGGGTCATGTCGGGTCCGTCGGGTTCGGGCAAAGATCTTCAGCTCTACTCTGGAGCCTCCACCCGCGCATTTTGGTCGATCGGATCACAAGTGGATGACGTTAAATACAGGTGTAGACGGGGTGCGAAACGTTTTGAGCTTGTTGACTTTCTACCACTTCCAGAAGAAGTCGAAAACGTATTCGACCAGATTGTATTTGTGGTGTAGACGCTCATGTTTGAAGGGGTTCGAGCAGCCACTAAAGACTAAAAACCTACTCTCCGTGCGCTAGCCAGACAGGATTTAAACTTTTCCGGCTAATGAAGACCTAAAAGTTTGGTTTAAAGACAAAAAAACTTATAAACACAATGTTTTCTCACCATTCCAGACTTCTAACACACACTTACAGTGTTCGGACGCGTCGCGACCGTCAAAGCAGACATAAAAACTGCTGCTTTCATGTATGTTTTTCTGTCATCCCCGGTCGCGTTTATATGTAAACTGCATGCGCTTATTTCGTCCATTAGATCTAACAATTTCTGCATACAGCTGCTTAGTGCTTATGTTTTAACTGTCGTCGTCTCCTTAACGGTAAATACCTAAACACTTTAAAGTAAAAAAGCATTTCATGGTTGCTGTCACTTAACTTCTCTTGACTAACGTTAGTCAGCTCAGGGATCACGCGTGCCCGATAGCCAGTGTGGAAGACGCTCGAGATAGTTGACGGATTTGTGACTTGCTCGATCAGACCTCTTTCTTTCTTTCATTTAATTTAAGTTAATTCATTTTTATATGTAACAACACAGTGAACAATGCATTCGGTTATCTGAAAATATATTTTGCATTTTGATTATTGCATTTGATTTGATCTTTATCAAAACAAAGCAATGTTTTTAGCGCGTAAGTCATATTTTCGGAAGACAAAGAGCAACGACTCCAGAAATGATGTTTAATTAACAAAGTTCGGGAGGAACCTAAGCATATAATCAGCCCAGCCGGTCAACCATCAGCAATCACTGCTTCTACCTATCAGCTCAAGCAAGATATCTCATCACAATCAGCCCGGCTGGTCCACCATCAGCAATCACTGCATTTATCCTATCAGCTCAAGCAAGCTCTCCCATAAATAGACAAACATCTTACTGCTGCATCTCGCCAGATAAACATCGACCAGTCGATATCATGTCCGAGACTCCCGTCATTACCGTTTCAACTGCCCTCAAACCTTCAGCGCTACCATGTGCACCCCATCTCTCCAGCTCTGGGCCAGATTCAACAGACGATTCCCAAGATTTGCCACGGGGCCGCCAGCCCCGCCGCTCTGTGCGGCGAGCAGCTAAGAAAAGGGGGTCGTCTTCTCATCCTCCTACGAGGACTCCACCTCCTTCACTGGCATCGTCATACGCCTCAGCGCTCCCCACGATCCCCGCCTTCCACAAATGGACAGTCCAGGGCCTACGTATGGCCTTCTCCAATGCGGAAGTCCATTACAGCTGGCGGCTGACCAAAGCGGAGCTTTACTCTCTATACGTCGAGTAGACCCAGACCCAGACCGACGCCCCCTCACTGAGGTCTGCTCGGCCGAAAGCCACCAACAAGACAGGCCCGGCTCATGGGTCTCCCGGCCCGGGCAATCCACCTCTGCGGCTCAACGAGGCCTCACTCACACAAGCAGCCGCAGCGGGAAATCAGCGAATCTGGGTCGCGCTCCGGTTTCCCAAGCCGAGAGCTTCCAGCAGCCCGCTGCATTTCAGCTCGTAGCACAGGCCTACGTCTTGCCAGCAGCGGACACTGCTAGCCGCCCAGGCCAAGCAGGCCGGCAACCAACCATTCACTTTCCCCACCCCAGGCTATTGGCCCGCGGTGCCGGAATCGGTCTCTAGCGTGAGGCTGCCTCCGCTAGAGACACAGGCAAGGGTCTCCGGACCCCATTTTCGCCGCCGCTAGCGCGAGCTTGACTCCGCTAGACACCCAAACAGCCGATATTCCATCCCTTCTCTCTCTTCAGCAGCCACACCCTCAATTTTCATTGGCCACTGCAACGGCTATACCCGCGCCTTCTAATGCGCCAGTGCTGGAACCACCACCTGTCTCCAGCAGCATCAGAGCCCAGATTTTGGCAGAAGTTCAGGCTGCTGGCGCCCGAAGCGGACCCTATGCCAACACCTGTACCACCTTATTCAGAGTTGATCTTCCTGTAAACCACCCACTGCAAACCATCCTCAATGCCTCTCTAAATTCCATCACTCAGGCCGTTTCCCCTGGGACCCTACAATCATATCTTACAGCGTGGAATAGTTTCAGGTCGTTTCACCAGGCTTTCAACATTCCCTTCCCCCGATTTTTCTCTCCTCACCATCACCTCCTACATCTCCTTCCTCAACACTGCAAATTGCTTTCAGGCCAGCTCTATTAGAGGATACTTGAGCGGAATTCAGTTCGTCCACAAATTAATCTTCAACTCTCCATCACCAGCCATAACCAGCCCCCAAACATCCATGATCATCAAAGGCATTCAGAGAGCCCAACCTGCCCATCCAGACGCCAGGCGACCCATAACCCTGGAAATTCTCACCAAATGCATCTCCACCCTCGGCAAGGATATCACTCCACGCACGTGGCCAGAACACTCGACGCCATGTTCACCTTGGCATTCTTCTGTTTTCTAAGATGCTCAGAAATCTCCACCACGTCCAAATTTGACCCCTTAGTTCACCCAACCGTGTCTGACCTACTAGTACTGGATTCGGAGATGATATCATACTCAATCAAGCAAAGCAAGACAGACCAAACCAGGAGAGGCCATTTCATCTACGTCTTCAATCTCCAGTCAACGATTCAACCGTACCAAACCCTCCTAGCCTACCTTCACTTCAGGAAACCTCGGACCACAGCCGCATCGGATCCCCTCTTCGTCGACGACTCCAATCACCTGGCCACACGCTTTTGGTTTCAAAAGCACCTCAAAGCAGTCCTGCTGCAATCCGGCATCGCAGCAGACAACTTTTCTGGTCACTCCTTCCGCATAGGAGTAGCTACCACAATCGCCCAAAAGGGCCTCTCTCAGCCACAAATCCAAGCGCTCGGCCGCTGGTCATCGGAAGCTTTCAGAAGCTAAATCCGAACAGACCTCTCACTCATCAGGGAAGCCCATCGAACCCTCACTTCCCGTATCATCTAAACAACTCCTCTGTCGCCCAGCACAGGATCGAACCCCAACCACTTCAGCAGTATATTCCCCAGCAGGACACCCCTCCATGGCAGCAATCACCAGCGCCTTGATGTTAAGACTTGTCACTCCAGACCGCCTCTGCAGGGGCAAGCACTCGCATCTCACGCTCTGCAGCGACAGACTTCATAGCTGAAGTCAGCAACGCCATAAATCATCTTCGAAGAGGCCAGCGCTTCAATCTCGAACGTAGAAATCAGCTTCACGAAGCCAGTATTGCCGCAGGGGCCCGTGGTTCCTCCCGTGCTCTGCCGCAGCAGTCACATCTCCTACCCAATCCCTTCCAACCACCTCACCGAAGCCAGTATCACCGCAGCGACCGCCCGCGCAGGGGCCTGTGCTTCCTCCCGTGCTCTGCCGCATCAGTCACATCTCCTACGCAATCCCTTCCAACCACCTCCCCGAAGCCAGTATCGCCGCAGCGACAGCCCCCGCAGGGGCCCGTGCTTCCTCCCGTGCTCTGCCGCAGCAGTCACATCACATCTCCTATCTATTCCCTTCCAACCACCTCCCTGAAGCCAGTATCGCTGCAGCGACCGCCCCTGCAGGGGCCCGTGCTTCCTCCCGTGCTCTACCGCAGCAGTCACATCACATATTCTATCCATTCCCTTCCAACCACCTCCCTGAAGACAGTATCACCGCAGTGACTGCCCCCGCAGGGGCCCGTGCTTCCTCCCGTGCTCTGCCGCAGCAGTCACATCACATCTCCTATCCATTCCCTTCCAACCACCTCCCTGAAGCCAGTATCGCCGCAGCGACCGCCCCGGCAGGGGCCCGTGCTTCCTCCCGTGCTCTGCCGGAGCAGTCACATCACATCTCCTGTCCATTCCCTTCCAATCACCTCCCTGAAGCCAGTATCGCCGCAGCGACCGCCCCCGCAGGGGCCCGTGCTTCCACCCGTGCTCTGCCGCAGCAGTCACAATCACTATCCAATCCCTTCCAATCACCTCCCTGAAGCCAGTATCGCCGCAGCGACCGCCCCCGCAGGGGCCCGTGCTTCCACCCGTGCTCTGCCGCAGCAGTCACAATCACTATCCAATCACCTCCCTGAAGCCAGTATCGCCGCAGCGACCGCCCCCGCAGGGGCCCGTGCTTCCTCCCGTGCTCTGCCGCAGCAGTCACATCTCCTATCCAATCCCTTCCAAAAACCTCACCGAAGCCGGTTTCGCCGCAGCAACTGCCCCCGCAGGGGCCCAAGCTTTCAACTTGTGCTCTGCCGCAGCAGACACCTCTTAGCATGAAGCCAGCATCAACAGCGACCGCCTTTACAGAGGCCTGGGCTGCAAATTCAACGTACAAGCCAACGTCGCAGCAGCAACCGCCACTATGGCCAGTGCTCCCATCATTCATCCCACCAGAGACCCGTACGTCCATAACGCTTTCTACTACAGCGGAAGCCTCCTTCAGTCGCCCCCTTACCAGTCGCAGTTTCACCACCAGGGACACTTAAGTAGCGCAGCCTGCTCCAGCTGGTTATGACATCACCATCATCACAACCTCTAAACACAATGCTCCATGCCGATTCCGGAAATCGACATCCCACCGATCTACCAAGCACCCTCATTCACCGTCGGAACCTCAACTGTCCCCGGAGGAGTCTCTACCCCAGTTTCCATCTCATCAATCACATTCCCGAAGGGCCCTTATCCTCTTGTCTTCACCCGCATTCAGGTCAACACCTCCGTAACGCCTAGAATCACATTTTGGGGGGTATGCGTACTCCAGCTGCTGTCCAGTTTTTATCATGCCTTGGGGGGGGTGTTCTGGGCTCGTGCCGGTTCCGAGCCCGGCGCACTTGCCCTGACCCGGGTAGAGTGCTTCGGGTTCAGATAGATCCGGCGAGCTCGGAGCCCGCTCCCTGTACAGCACGCCGAATACGCATAAACTGCATATATGCGCATGTGAACTCGTGAAATGATGTTTAATTAACAAAGTTCGGGAGGGACCTAAGCATATAATCAGCCCAGCCAGTCAACCATCAGCAATCACCGCTTCTACCTATCAGCTCAAGCAAGCTATCTCATCACAATCAGCCCGGCTGGTCCACCATCAGCAATCACTGCATTTACCCTATCAGCTTAAGCAAGCTCTACCATAAATAAACAAACATCTTACCACTGCATCTCGCCAGATAAACATCCCTCCTCCACCCCGGCTCCTCTCACAAGCTCATAGTCCCGCAGGACCCACGGGAGGGGGTTTGTTCTGGGCTCGAGCCGGTTCCGAGCCCGGCGCACTTGCCCTGACCTGGGTAGAGTGCTTCGGGTCCAGATAGATCTGGCGAGCTCGGAGCCCGCTCCCTGTACAGCACGCCAAATACGCATAAACTGCATACCCATGCTCTATCATTACTATCCCTGCAACATAGCTGTTTATCTGCGCAGGTGAACTCGTGAAACGCAGCCAGTATAAAAAAGTGTGCATCATCCGCACTTGCTGCGCTTGCTTGTGTATGGAGCCAAATTAGGGTCACATATATTTGCAAAAAAAGATTTGCAAACAAAAATAAGTTTAGCAAAATAAAAATAAAATTGAGCAAAAAATACAACCAAAATAATGAATCGCGAAATAAAACTTAAAGAACAAAAAGAAAGTTTTGCAAAAAAATAAGTACTGAGAGATAAAATATTTTATTTCCAAAGAAAACTTTAGCAGCAATGATTTTGCAACACATCTTTTCCTTTGCAGTACCTACTAATTCATTTGCACCGCCCCTTTAATTCTGCGTTTCATCCACCGGTGCTTTTGCAACTCGGTTTTTCCTTTGCGCTTCACTTTACTCTGCGTTTGGCTTTGTGGCACTGGTTTGACGTGGGGGCGGAGTCAACAGATTGGGGCGTGTATAACGGGTCTGGGCATGCCTTCCTCGTTATGTCATCAGTGTGAGTCACAGTAGACAACAGCGCAACGGATCGATCGTCATGGCAGAGCAGAGGAGGCAGATCTCAAGTACAAACCCGATTCCAAAAAAGTTGGGACACTGTACAAGTTGTGAATAAAAAAAGAATGCAATAATTTACGAATCTCATAAACTTATATTTTATTCACAATAGAATATAGATAACATATCAAATGTTGAAAGTGAGACATTTTGAAATGTCATGCCAAATATTGGCTCATTTTGGATTTCATGAGAGCTACACATTCCAAAAAAGTTGGGACAGGTAGCAATAAGAGGCCGGAAAAGTTAAATGTACATATAAGGAACAGCTGGAGGACCAATTTGCAACTTATTAGGTCAATTGGCAACATGATTGGGTATAAAAAGAGCCTCTCAGAGTGGCAGTGTCTCTCAGAAGTCAAGATGGGCAGAGGATCACCAATTCCCCCAATGCTGCGGCGAAAAATAGTGGAGCAATATCAGAAAGGAGTTTCTCAGAGAAAAATTGCAAAGAGTTTGAAGTTATCATCATCTACAGTGCATAATATCATCCAAAGATTCAGAGAATCTGGAACAATCTCTGTGCGTAAGGGTCAAGGCCGGAAAACCATACTGGATGCCCGTGATCTTCGGGCCCTTAGACGGCACTGCATCACATACAGGAATGCTACTGTAATGGAAATCACAACATGGGCTCAGGAATACTTCCAGAAAACATTGTCGGTGAACACAATCCACCGTGCCATTCGCCGTTGCCGGCTAAAACTCTATAGGTCAAAAAAGAAGCCATATCTAAACATGATCCAGAAGCGCAGGCGTTTTCTCTGGGCCAAGGCTCATTTAAAATGGACTGTGGCAAAGTGGAAAACTGTTCTGTGGTCAGACGAATCAAAATTTGAAGTTCTTTTTGGAAAACTGGGACGCCATGTCATCCGGACTAAAGAGGACAAGGACAACCCAAGTTGTTATCAGCGCTCAGTTCAGAAGCCTGCATCTCTGATGGTATGGGGTTGCATGAGTGCGTGTGGCATGGGCAGCTTACACATCTGGAAAGGCACCATCAATGCTGAAAGGTATATCCAAGTTCTAGAACAACATATGCTCCCATCCAGACGTCGTCTCTTTCAGGGAAGACCTTGCATTTTCCAACATGACAATGCCAGACCACATACTGCATCAATTACAACATCATGGCTGCGTAGAAGAAGGATCCGGGTACTGAAATGGCCAGCCTGCAGTCCAGATCTTTCACCCATAGAAAACATTTGGCGCATCATAAAGAGGAAGATGCGACAAAGAAGACCTAAGACAGTCGAGCAACTAGAAGCCTGTATTAGACAAGAATGGGACAACATTCCTATTCCTAAACTTGAGCAACTTGTCTCCTCAGTCCCCAGACGTTTGCAGACTGTTATAAAAAGAAGAGGGGATGCCACACAGTGGTAAACATGGCCTTGTCTCAACTTTTTTGAGATGTGTTGATGCCATGAAATTTAAAATCAACTTATTTTTCCCTTAAAATGATACATTCTCTCAGTTTAAACATTTGCTATGTCATCTATGTTGTATTCAGAATAAAATATTGAAATTTGAAACTTCCACATCATTGCATTCTGTTTTTATTCACAATTTGTACAGTGTCCCAACTTTTTTGGAATTGGGTTTGTATGTCTAGGTGATTGTTTTTACAATTAAACCTGTATTTTGTTTCTGTTTGTTAACTAAAATATATATTTACACGTTTGCTCAAGTTAAATAACTTGGAGATCAATAAATGCGGTGGTTTTTTAAGCAGTATGAATGGCTGCTACATGTATTCTACAGGCCAACAGACAACGCAAATGGTAATCAATCTGCCAAAAACAAAATGGTCATTACACTTTCACTGTATAAAATGCTATTTATATTTACCTGTGAATATAAGGTGAACCTAAGGTGAATTAATGATGCACGCCGTCTCCCTTTTATACCCGGATTTCCGGGGCGGAGTCCGGCATGCAAATTTCATTTGCCAATTTTCATTGGCCTTTTCTAAGTAGTCGGAAGCGATTGGTTCTCAGGGACGAACCCTATCTGTCGGTTCGACACAACGTCTCGTTCCCTCCATCAGGGAACCGAGGTTACAAACGTAACCGAGACGTTATTATGGCAATCGGCGTTTGTACTGTTGTACAGCAGGTGGCACTGTTACACACCTTTTGGGGTACAGAATCTCTGAACCAAGAACGTATATATTTTATCTGTTTTTAATCATTGTTCTTCTGAGTCTAATCTGGGCGGAGTCTTTGACAAAAAATGCTAATTATCTCAGCTGTTTAATCAAAGTGATGGATTTTTTAAGAAACCTAGTACCCACATCTAAGACGTGATAAAAAAGAACAAATGAAGATAGATTATTATGGCGTCTTTTGTGTAGAAGCAGAGATTCTGTTCTTTCATTTGATATATTGTTTGTCCATATATTCATTACAGAAAATGTACTGTGAGCCAAGCCATCAAAGTTTGGAGAAAATGTTATAAAACGCTGGCTGGCAACTTTTTTTTGAAGGCTGGCGGTGAAACGTTGGTTTTTGAACGTTGAGTTTTGTGTCACTGCCTAAAAACAGTTACAATTAACATTAATTTGAGCAATTTCATGCAACTACAGGAACAATGTGTAAATATATCAGGGGTTCCTATGGAAGTAAAATAGAGACAAATGTGTTTGAAGCAAAAAGACGTGCTGAATAGCACTAACTGAAAAAAAATGCATTGTATTAACAGTGCTCGCATTTTAAGGTTCTGCAATTCAACATGGTTGCATATTTAAGATGTGATTTTTTCAAATGTAAAAATTTCACACAGTTTCACCGTTTAAAAATTCAATAATCAAAATTCACCTTTTAAATTTCATTTAAAAAATTCAACTTGTTATAAAATACAAGCTTTAATATTCGACAGACAATTTTCAGTCCATATAATTTCGGTTTAAAAATTCGCTTCCACAAATTCAGTGGTTCAAATTCGACTTGAAATTCAAAGTTTCACATCCGGGAATCCCAGGAGAAGCAATAGAGCGCCGATTCCGCCAATGCATGATTTCTACCTGCTGCCTGACCGCTTCACCAGCAGGTGGTGCAAGTCGCTTCTGACGAAGACCAAAGCAAGAAATGCAGATACTTTTTATATGTTTGCAGCACAGTCCACTCATCTGCTCGATTAAGTGAAAATACTATAATGATACTTATAAATACTTTCTTGCATCATCAAAAACAGTTATATTACTTTAATGTCATGGCTCTGCTTCCTTAGTCATGTTTTTCTTGGTCCTGTAGCAGAGCCATGACAAAGTCTTTGGTTATGTGTGGAGAGAAACATATTATTGTCCGTTTGACAATAATATACGTTCTCTCCAGTGTCTTGTCATTGGCCCCATCCCTCTTGTTTCCTCGTTATCTTTCCCTGAGTGTTTAATGTCTCACACCTGCCCCATGTCGTTATCCCTCGTTTGTGTTTCCTATAAATACCCTCTTGTTTCTTTGTCTTGTGCTCGTGCATTGTATGTGTTTGGTGCCTGTACTGTGTGTTCCTGTACCGTGGTCGTGCTCTTGTCCGAGATCCTGTTCCTTGCCTGTTTGTCATCTGTGAGTTTGGTGTCCTGCCTTATTTTTCTCCTCCGTGTTTTTAAGAGTTGTGTCGAGTTTATTTTGTTAGTCTTTTGCCCCCTCGTGGGAAGTGTTTTGTTTTGTATTCCTCCTTTTTGTGCCTTAGTTCATAGTTTCCGTTTCATTTTTAGTCCTGTCTTTGTTACCCCCTCGTGGGTGTTTTGTTTTGATTTAATAAAGTTTTGTGTTAACCCCTTCACCGCCTGCCTGCATTGGGTTCTCTCCATCCCCTATCGTGACAGAATCCAACAGCCACCACCGAACCCAGCAGGCATGGAGTCGGACGAGGCGTACAGGAGCCGCCAGGCTCACGTCCTGTTCGGCTTCCGCCAGAGGGGGACCCCTGTGAAGGACTTCGCCATGGACTTCCTGTCCACCGCGCGCTACTCGGGGTTCACCGAGGCAGAGTTGAAGGTAATCTTCAACAGCTGCCTCGATGAACCCTTCGAGCCAGTGAGATGCGCCGGTTGAGACACCTGGGCTTCGCGGACCAGGTCGAACTCGCGATGAATCGTGAGGAGCCCAGGGGAATGTCCATGGCGGAGCCTCTCACGGGCTGGCGGCTATCCCCGAGGACGGTCCCTCTGCAGTCGGGGTTGTGGGCATCCCACGCCATCCCCTCATCTTCGGCAGCCTCTCCATCATCCCGTGCAGCCGGGTCCATCCGAGGCGAGCGCGGCGTCCATCCGGTCCAGTCCTCAGCCGCGTCCATCCGTCCGTCCGGTGCACCGCGTCCACCGCCAAGCCGGTGGCAGCGCGGCGTCAGTCCGGTGCAGCCGGCTCCAGTCCGGTGCAGCCGGCATCCAGTCCGGTGCAGCCGGACTCCAGTCCGGTGCAGCCGGCTCCAGTCCGGTGCAGCCGGCAGTCCAGTCCGGTGCCAGCCGGCGTCCAGCCGGGTCCGTCCGGGAGTCCGGCGTCCAGCCGGATCCAGCCGGCGTCCAGTCCGGTGATCCAGCCGGCGTCCAGTCCGGTGATCCAGCCGGCGTCCAGTCCGGTGATCCAGCCGGCGTCAAGCCATGTCCAGCCGGCCTTCCAGCCGGCGTCAAGCCATGTCCAGCCGGCCTTCCAGCCGGCGTCAAGCCATGTCCAGCCGGCCTTCCAGCCGGCGTCAAGCCCTGTCCAGCCGGCCTTCCAGCCGGCGTCAAGCCCTGTCCAGCCGGTCCCTGGGAGACTCCCAGGGCCAAAGACTGTTCCCCCCGGGACTCTCCTAAGTCCCCCAGGACTCAGCGCCCTCGAGCGCAGCCGGGGACTGGGACTTTCCCCCCACCCTTTGGACTGCCCCCTATGAACTCTTGTTTTGCCCACCCCCCCTCCCATGTTTGTTATTTTTGTTATGCCACCCCAGTCCTGTAGTCTTGTTGTCCTGTCTACCCCTTGTCATGTTCACCATGTTTGTCTGGTTTTTGTCTTTGTCTCGGTCTGCCTTGTCTTGTCCGTCTACCCCTTGGTGAGCACCTGGAGGTGCTCATTAAAGGGGGGGCTTCTGTCATGGCTCTGCTTCCTTAGTCAGGTTTTTCTTGGTCCTGTAGCAGAGCCATGACAAAGTCTTTGGTTATGTGTGGAGAGAAACATATTATTGTCCGTTTGACAATAATATACGTTCTCTCCAGTGTCTTGTCATTGGCCCCATCCCTCTTGTTTCCTCGTTATCTTTCCCTGAGTGTTTAATGTCTCACACCTGCCCCATGTCGTTATCCCTCGTTTGTGTTTCCTATAAATACCCTCTTGTTTCTTTGTCTTGTGCTCGTGCATTGTATGTGTTTGGTGCCTGTACTGTGTGTTCCTGTACCGTGGTCGTGCTCTTGTCCGAGATCCTGTTCCTTGCCTGTTTGTCATCTGTGAGTTTGGTGTCCTGCCTTATTTTTCTCCTCCGTGTTTTTAAGAAGTTGTGTCGAGTTTATTTTGTTAGTCTTTTGCCCCCTCGTGGGAAGTGTTTTGTTTTGTATTCCTCCTTTTTGTGCCTTAGTTCATAGTTTCCGTTTCATTTTTAGTCCTGTCTTTGTTACCCCCTCGTGGGTGTTTTGTTTTGATTTAATAAAGTTTTGTGTTAACCCCTTCACCGCCTGCCTGCATTTGGGTTCTTCTGCCAGTCCTTGACATTACAGATGTGCATTACTTTTGTAATTTACCTGCTGTAAACAGGCCCGGATTAAGAATTCAGAGGCCCCTGGGCACAAGTGTTTTATGTACCGCCCCCCCACATACACATGCACACAATAAAGTTTTTAATTAGCCTACCATGCGTATAAACACCTCTATCTTTTACAGGATTACATTGACAAGTTACAAACTATGATCACAACCTGAAGGACTATAACAATACCTGTACACATCCTCCATCATACAGGATTTACACCTCATGATTGCAACAATGCTTTTCTGGACCAGCAACAACAATATTAAGACATTTCCCAGCATACTGTAACTCACTGGCATATGCAAGCAGCACACATTACCACACCTCTACCAAATCAGTTCTATCAGATTCTTCCATAATTCACACACAAACATGCAGGACATGCAAAACTGCTCTTAAGAGAAAATATAAGAACTTTCTTAAGATAAATTACAGAAGGTTTTTAAGAATATTCTTAAGTGCAATTTTCAAATATTTTCATCTTTATTTTTTTAAGAATAAATGGGCAGTCTTTGTCAATGATTGTACTTCAAGAGTAATTTGTCTATTGTTAAACTTTATTTGTATAACAAGCACCTTGCGACTCACGTTCTTATTTAAGCTGTAATGTGTTACAGTAAACGGCATTAACGAGTATTATAAGTATAATTCTTTAGCCTATATATTACGACATCATCATATGTGTGCGTATGTCAACATTTTGCAATGTATGTAAAAGCACTGTGGATTATCTAATAATGAAGGCTTAATATTGGTAAAGTAGGGCAGTTACTGATCAACATTATATCAATATAAAATAATTCATAATTGGCAAGGAAGCGCCACCAAATAAATGTAAAAAACGCTTACCTTTTAAGATTTAAGACAGCCGCGAGGGTATATCAACTCATGTTTACAACAATAAATCCGTTCTCATTGACATACTGTGTTTTCAGTTTCTGTTGTCAGTTCATGATGCGAGATCATCTAACTCACAATAAAAAGCGGTGATTTCGGCTAACGTTATATGATCTTTCACACAGCCTCATGGTAACCATGTGCATATAAATTTACGGATGAAATTTGTTCATGTTTATATATCCAAACAGTCGATAACAGTGACAGGTTGTTGGAAACGCTGTTTTGTACTCATTTTATTCACGAGTCACCTGTCGTACGGTGGTGCTTCCTCCTGCCACTCACTGTACAGAGTGACGCCGAGAGAAGGGATCCCTGCGCCGGGCGGGAAAGAGAGACCTCGCGCTCGCGGGGCAACACTGGCGACATTTTCCCACTGAATGAAAGCTAAGGTTTATCCAAGAAGTGGCTAGATTTGTCGCTATGTGCTTCTTCTGAACAAAAGCCACTAGATGGCTTGTAAAAGTGACTAAATCAAAAGACAGATTTTCTAATTCAGAAACAATGTTTTGTGTGTGCACCTCAATGTGCGCACACAAATGAATTTGGCGTAAACGCTGTTATGTGACATTTTCTTACCCTTGCCTGGGCCCCAAGCGCGCATGGGCCCCTGGGCCTGTGCCCATAATGCCCATTGGATAATCTGGCCCTGGCTGTAAATGATCAACATGCAACCAAAATGCATTTTCTGTGTTAACTCGAAATAAAGTAACTAGGCTACAACATTTCAAATTTAGACTGTTAAAAAAGTTTTTCATACAATCCAGGGAACATGGTGGGACAAGATCAAAATTATAATGTAAAATTATAATCGTTTCTCATTAGTCAAAACAATACATTCAGGGACAATTATTGCTTGCATGACAACCTACCGTGTTGTTCGGTCTGACTGCATCCTCAGCTTCAGCAAAATCCTCCATCGTCACCTGAGCAACATAATCCCAGCGCAAATTTTGAATTTTGGCTGCTGCACATGCTTTGATCTTTGTTGCTTCTGCTTCTTCTCTTTCTGCTCACAGAAAACTTCTGCTCTCCTCTGCCTCTCACTGGTGTAGTAACGTCATTGCTTCCATTGTTGCTTACTTGATTGTTTTAAGTTAATGTCACTCAAAGCGATAAGTAAATTGCCTTTTTCACTCTACAATTATGTGTAACTTGATAAAAACAAGTAAAAAGTATATATTTTGACAACTGAGTAGAGTTTACTTATTTTATGTAATTCAAGACAGCTATTAGATTTTACAGTGTATATGCATATATATTTGGGTAGTGAACAAATGAACCATAATAGTAACCAGAGGTGTGTAGTAACGCGCTACATTTACTTCGTTACATTTACTTGAGTAATATTTTGGAAAATATGTACTTTTTAAGTAAAATTAAAAGTGTGTACTTTTACTCTTACTTAAGTAAATTTCTAATAGAAAATCTGTACTTTTACTTCGTTACATAACATACATTGCGTGACGTTCCTTCGTTACTTCATTTTAAAATATGCTTTTTAAAACGCGTTGTTTATTTCAAGGTTGTCGTCTCTTTTTACGGGCATTCCCGAGTGATCGATTCTTTTGAAAGCATTAATTTAAGAATGGGCAAAACCATTTGAATAGGCTAATGAATCAGTTCAAATGATTTGTTCAGTTCGCAGCACGATCTGAATCATCTGAAGCAGGATTACGCAATCCTCGTAGCGCGAAACTTAAGAACACGCAGAACACAAAGAGCATTGGATGAAGTATTAGTATTAGATGAAGATATTAATCTATATCTATACAATCAAAACTGCAAATGTGTCATATTGTTTGCCAGCGATGATAAATGCCCGCCATTTGCGCGCACCTGTACGTCAGACACAGCAACATGCGCGTTACCTGTCAGACACAGAGACGTGGGCTTGCAGAAATATACATTTGAAGAACAGAAGGAAGAAAACTTGTTGATGGGAGTGTGGTTCACTGTTTACTGTTTGTTTACAAGTAAGAGCGTTTCACAACACACACGTGACACAACACGAGAAAACATGAAATTTGTTCAAAAATGTGTAGGCCTAGGCCTATTTCATTTAAGAGAGTACTGCAGATGTTCTAGATCATCTTAAATGAGCATCATAAAAATGAGCCATAAAAAGCTTTCACCTTACACACGTGTTAACCATATTCCAGTATTTTGTTGTTTACTTGTTTTATGGCTGTTTTACAGTAATTCAAGACTATTAGGAAATAATAGGTAGTGCCATACCTCTGACTTCCATGCATCAATGGTGGAACACATGAATCATACTCCTCGAAGAGCTGGTGGTCGGGGACCAAGAAAAAGAGAGTAAACATTTTGAAAAAATGGAAAGACTAAAGTAGTTACATATGTGTTTACTATAATACTGTACTTTTGTTATTTTCATGTTTGATTAATGGCTGCTTAACATTAATGTAAAACTCCATTGCTATTGACAATCTACTATTTTTATTTTCTTGTTTGAATAGTAGCTGTTTAACAAATGGAAGACAATTAAAAAATGTGATGTTTGCTATAAAATATGCTGTGATAAATTAATACACTTCTTTTTGCCCAAGTCCACAAATAATGTGTTATTGTTTGTGATGTACACGTGATTAAAACATTGTATAGACGTTCAGGTCAGACAGGACCGATTTTGGACCTTTTTAGAAACTGTCAATTTCAGACACGTAAACCTTAAGACATAATTGCTTGCCTTACACGATGTTACACAATGGGTGTGTGATTATGTTAAACGCAGGAATATATATACGCTTACAATAAGCAGATACACATCTAATAATAAACGTCCAGAAGATGACAAATTTGGACATCCAGGGACGAGCAGAAAAGACGTGGAACGTCTTTTCACGGCCAGATCACGGCCAGGTCATGGCCAGATCACGGCCAGGTGACGTCAAAGACGTCCGTTCAACTTTCATTTTGGAACTATTTTTCAACCGTGACGGGACGTGTCGGACTGATGTCTTTTCATTTCATTAAACGTCCAAATGTTTGTTGGGCTGCTAGTGGTTTACACATTACCCAACAAACACTTGGACGTTTAATAACCGTTGAAAAGACGTCAGTCCGACATGTCCCATCACGGTTGAAAAACAGTTCCAATATGAAAGTTGAACAGACGTCTTAGACGTCAACTGGCCGTGATTTCCACGTCTTTTCTGCTCGTCCCTGGATGTCCAAATTTGTCATCTTCTGGACGTTTATTATTAGATGTGTATCTGCTTATTGTAAGCGTATATATAAGCCTGCGTTTAACATAATCACACACCCATTGTGTAACATCGTGTAAGGCAAGCAATTATGTTTTAAGGTTTACGTGTCTGAAATTGAGTTTCTAAAAAGGTCCAAAATCGGTCCTGTCTTGTCAGGTCCCGGGTCTGATCACCTGTTTGTTTTGTCCTGTCTTTTACATGTTAGTGTTTGTCTAGCACACGGAGGAGAGTTTGACAGCTCTCCATGTGCTGGGTGTTTGTGTGTAGACCTCGTTATCCTCATCACGACGCACCTGTTCTCACTCACGCTAATTTCATCACACCGGTTTCCACTCCCGCTATCTATTCTCTCCCTATTTAATCTCCTGCATTCTCTTGTTCCTTGTCAGTCCGTTAGTTTACTAACCCCTTGACGTCCAGTTTTGTAGAGTCTAGTCTTGTTACTAACCTAGTCTTGTCTTGCTGCTAACCTAGTCTTGTCTTGCTGCTAATTATTTCTTGTTCGTCCAGGCTCCAGAGCTCTTTGCACCCTGCCTGGTGTCCCTCTATTTCCCCAGATCTGTGCGGGTTTGGCGAGTTCGGTTCTCCTTCTGGTTGGCTGTGTGGAGGAGTTTCACTAGACGTCCGGTGGTTATCACCCCCATCTCCTCGCTATAGGAACCATAGATCGTCTCCTGACTGGAGGTCTCTCCCTCTCCCATGGAGGATCCAATTCTTTCTCCGGGATCTATTTGGAAGGATTACCACTCACCTTCGATGTGGTCGCGAGGGTATTCTGATTCCGGGGTGGTTGCACGGAACATTTCAAGGACTCTTCCTTCGTGGTGGTTGCACAGAACATTTCAAGGACTCTTCCTTCGTGGTGGTTGCATGGAACATTTCAAGGACTCTTCCTTCGTGGTGGTTGCACGGAACATTTCAAGGACTCTTCCTTCGTGGTGGTTGCACGGAACATTTCAAGGACTCTCTCTCTTCAGGGTAGTTGCACGAACATTTCAAGGACTCTCTCTTCGGGGTAGTTGCACGGAACATTTCAAGGACTCCCTTCGGGGGGTGCTGCACGGAACGGGCCAGTACTCTCCCTCTGGGATTCTGGCAACGGACTCTGTATCACGCGAACTCAGCCCATCAAGACTCTTGAACAGTTCATGTCCCCCTTAACCACCTCCCCGATCACTTCCTGGCCGAGCGCTTGAGCCCTGTCCCATATTTACCAGTGATGGTGTTATTTGTCTTTGTGTGTTTTTGCTGCCATTGCTTTGAATAAACCCTTTGACCCTGCTTCTGACTCCTGCCCTTACTACCCTGCATAACAGAACGGACTGACCATTATGGAGTCAGCAGGATCAGATTCCCTCCGCTCTCGCCCAACAGGGAGTTATGCTGGGACAGCAGAGCACCCGGCTAAACGCCACCGTCCAAGAGGTAGGGGCAATTAACACCCAGATCTCCGAACTCGCGGCCCGACTCGACGAACTCCGACTGTGTGCGGCTGCCGCCAGTCGCCAAGAGCCCGAACTACACGCCAATAACCCCCCGACTTATGACAGTGATCCCAATTCTTGCCAAGCGTTCTTATCTCAGTGTGCCTTAGTCTTCACCCTGCAGCCACGTCGCTATGCCTCAAAGACTTCTAAGGTGGCCTATGTTCTGACTCTTCTCTCTGGCCGGGCCCTTGAGTGGGGAGTGACCGTATGGAATGCCAAGGCCTCATTCTGCTCCACTTTCGAGGACTTCCGTGCAGAGATGGTGAGATTGTTTGACCGCACGGCTCAGGGAGACGAAGCCGCCTCTCTGTTATCCCGTCTAACACAGAAAGGGGGATCAGTAACTGAATACGCCATCCGCCTCAAGACGCTGGCAGTGGCGTGCGACTGGAATGCTAGCGCAGTGCGCGCCCGCTTCCTGGAGGGCCTGAATCATGCCATCGCTGAGGAGATGGCCGCTCTGGACATGCCTAAGAAACTCGAGGCACTCATTAGTCTTGCTCTTCGAGTAGAGGGTCGACTCACACTACAGCGGCAACGCCACCTCTCTAACCTCTCCTGGCGTTCCCAGACAGCTTCATCCAGTGATTCCCCATCAACTACTTCTCCAGCTACAGAACCCATGCAACTGGGGCGACATCGCCTTTCCACCCAGCAGAAACAACAGCGCGTGGCCCAGGGACTCTGCCTGTATTGCGGCAAACCCGGCCACTTCGCCATCCAGTGTCCAGTAAAAGACCATTCCCACCAGTAAGACGGAGAGTCCTGGTGGGCGCCATCCCGTGTTCAAACTCTCCTTTTGGTCGTGCCCAGTTATCCTGTAGACTGCTCTTTCAGGGCATCTCCCACACCGGCCATGTCTTACTCGACTCTGGGGCCGAGGGTAATTTCATTGATGCAGCCATGGCCCAGAAGTTTCCGGCCGTACCACTCGCCGAACCCATCGAGGCCTGGTCGCTGGCCAGCAGTTGTCTCACTACCGTCACACACGTCACACCCAGTGTAAGTCTGCTCTTATCTGGTAACCACAATGAGAGCATTGTGCTGTATATCCTCGATTCTCCCAAGAACCCTATAATTCTGGGGCATCCATGGTTTGTGCAGCACAATCCTCATGTGGACTGGAAGATCAGCTCTATTCTCTCTTGGAGCCAGTCTTGTCAAGTGTCTTGTTTGGGTCCTGCTTCGTCTCCTGTTTCTGTGTTTTATGCCCTGCAGGTACAGCCCGCTGACCTCACCGGCGTCCCGGTGGAGTACCACGTTCTCAGCATGGTGTTCAGCAAGTCCCGGGCTACCTCTCTTCCCCCTCACCGCTCCTACGACTGCGCCATTAACCTCCTTCCAGGCACTTCTCCGCCCAAGGGTCGCCTTTACTCCCTGTCTGGTCCAGAAAGAGAGGCTATGGACAAGTACATTCAGGAAGCTCTTCTTGCTGGACTCATCCGTCGCTCTTCTTCCCCGGCTGGAGCGAGTTTTTTCTTTGTCCTGAAGAAGGATGGCTCCCTGCGACCTTGTATTGACTATCGAGGGCTGAATGACATCACTATTAAGAATAGGTATCCCCTACCTCTCATGTCTTCTGCTTTCGAGCTCTTGCAGGGAGCCCGGATCTTCACTAAATTAGACCTCCGCAATGCCTATAATCTCGTCCGTATCCGGGAGGGAGATGAGTGGAAGACGGCGTTTAACATCCCCACAGGACATTTTGAGTACCGGGTTCTTCCGTTTGGTCTAACCAATGCCCCAGCCATCTTCCAGGACCTGGTCAATAGCGTTCTGGGTGACATGATTAACATATTTGTCTTTGTGTACTTGTATGATATACTCATTTTTCCCCCCCTCTCTCCAGGTGCAGCACATTAGACAGGTTCTCCAGCACTTACTCGTGAACCAGTTGTTTGTTAAAGCGGAGAAGTGCGAATTCCACGCCGAGTCAGTTACGTTCCTTGGCCACATAATTTCTGCGAAGGGGATCAAGGCTGATCCTGATAAGATAAAGGCTGTCGCTGAATGGCCCACCCCCGACTCCCGTAAGGCCCTGCAGTGCTTCCTGGGTTTCGCCAACTTTTATAGGCGATTCATCAGGAATTTTGGCCAGACGGCCATTCCTCTTACTGCATTGACCTCCACCAAGGTGCCCTTCAGGTGGAATCAGGACGCTCAGGTAGCCTTTGACTCACTCAAGTCGCGTTTTGTCTCTGCACCTATTCTGTCTATTCCAGATCCTGAGCTCCAGTTTATTGTTGAGGTCGAAGCATCGGACGTTGGGGTCGGCACAGTCTTATCTCAGAGGTCAGCCCAGGATGGGAAGGTGCACCCTTGCGCCTTCTCTCACAGCCTCAGCCCTGCTGAACGTAACTATGACATCGGCAACTGAGAGCTGTTAGCGGTAAGATTGACTTTGGGTGAGTGGCGTCACTGGTTGGAGGGAGCAGCGCAGCCATTCTTGGTCTGGACGGATCCAGACCAGCGCAGCCGGTCTGGTGCCGGCTGCGCTCGGAGGTCCTTCAGTGGGGCCATTCGTCCAAACTAGTCTGCCATCCAGGTAATAAGCGAACGTTGGCTGCCATCAGTCAATGTTTTTGGTGGCCATCTGTGGCTAATGATGTCAGACAGTTCGTGTTGGCCTGCCCGACCTGTGCTCAATGCAAGACACCCAACCGCCCGCCCGCTGGTCTACTTCACCCTTTACCCATCCCCTCATGCCCCTGGTCTCACGTTGCCCTTGATTTCGTCACAGGGCTTCCCCGATCCTGTGGCAACACCATTGGTTCTCACGGTAGTGGATCGCTTCTCCAAGGTGGTCCATTTTGTTCCCCTTCCCAAGCTCCCCTCCTCCCGGGAGACCGCTCAACTGATGGTGGATCATGTCTTCCGCCTCCATGGCGCTGAATGTAACTATGACATCGGCAACTGAGAGCTGTTAGCGGTAAGATTGGCTTTGGGTGAGTGACGTCACTGGTTGGAGGGAGCAGCGCAGCCATTCTTGGTCTGGACGGATCCAGACCAGCGCAGCCGGTCTGGTGCCGGCTGCGCTCGGAGGTCCTTCAGTGGGGCCATTCATCCAAACTAGTCTGCCATCCAGGTAATAAGCGAACATTGGCTGCCATCAGTCAATGTTTTTGGTGGCCATCTGTGGCTAATGATGTCAGACAGTTCGTGTTGGCCTGCCCGACCTGTGCTCAATGCAAGACACCCAATCGCCCGCCCGCTGGTCTACTTCACCCTTTACCCATCCCCTCATGCCCCTGGTCTCACGTCGCCCTTGATTTCGTCACAGGGCTTCCCCGATCCTGTGGCAACACCGTGGTTCTCACGGTAGTGGATCGCTTCTCCAAGGCGGTCCATTTTGTTCCCCCTTCCGGGAGACCGCTCAACTGATGGTGGATCACGTCTTCCGCCTCCATGGCTTGCCAGTCGACATTGTGTCCGATAGGGGTCCTCAGTTTACTTCCCGGTTCTGGAGAGAATTTTGTAGACAGATCGGGGCCTCAGCGAGTCTGTCTTCTGGTTTTCACCCGCAGATGGGCAATGCGAGCGGGCCAACCAGGATCTTAGAAGAATGCTCCGCTGTCTGACATACAACTACCCGAGTTCCTGGTGCTCTCAGCTCTCGTGGGTAGAGTACGCCCACAACTCCCTCCCGTCGTCAGCTTCAGGTATGTCTCCCTTTGAGTGTTCCCTGGGTTATAATCCTCCCTTGTTTCCATCTCAGGAACCCGACGTTGCAGTTCCGTCGGCTCTGGCCTTCGTCCAGCGCTGCTGCCGCACCTGGGACAACGCTAGAGAGGTCTTGGCCCAGACCACAGCACGGATCAAAGCAGCAGCTGATCGCCACCGGTCCTCTCCTCCTACCTATGTGTGTGGGCAGCGGGTATGGCTGTCTACCAAGGACCTGCCTCTCCGGGCACCTTCTCGCAAGCTGGCGCCCAGGTTCATTGATCCATTCTGCATTTCCAAGGTGGTTAATCTGGTGGCGGTCAGACTCCCCCCTACTCTTGGTCGGGTCAACCCTGTTTTTCATGTTTCCAGGGTTAAACCAATGGTCTCCTCACCACTTTGTCCTGCCAGCAATCGCCCCGCTCCTCCCCCCCCTCGTCTAGTGGATGGCTCTCCCACCTACACGGTGAGGAGGTTACTAGACATATGACGCCGTGGCAGAGGTGTCCAGTACTTGGTGGACTGGGAGGGTTATGGAGCTGAGGAGAGAAGTTGGGTACCGTCCTGGGACATCCTGGACCAGGCTCTGATCGTGGACTTCAATCGGCGGCGAGGTGAGCCCCCTCCTAGAGCGCTTGGGAGCGCTGCTGGGGGGGGTACTGTCAGGTCCCGGGTCTGATCACCTGTTTGTTTTGTCCTGTCTTTTACATGTTAGTGTTTGTCTAGCACACGGAGGAGAGTTTGACAGCTCTCCATGTGCTGGGTGTTTGTGTGTAGACCTCGTTATCCTCATCACGATGCACCTGTTCTCACGCTAATTTCATAACACTGGTTTCCACTCCCGCTATCTAATCTCTCCCTATTTCATCTCCTGCATTCTCTTGTTCCTTGTCAGTCCGTTAGTTTACTAACCCCTTGACGTCCAGTTTTGTAGAGTATAGTCTTGTTACTAACCTAGTCTTGTCTTGCTGCTAATTATTTCTTGTTCGTCCAGGCTCCAGAGCTCTTTGCACCCTGTCTGGTGTCCCTCTGTTTCCCCAGATCGGTGCGGGTTTGGCGAGTTTGGTTCTCCTTCTGGTTGGCTGTGTGGAGGAGTTTCACTAGACGCCTGGTGGTTATCACCCCCATCTCCTAGCTATAAGAACCATCGATCGTCTCCTTACTGGAGGTCTCTCCCTCTTCCACGGAGGATCCGATTCTTTCTCCGGGACCTATTCGGAAGGATTACCACTGACCTTCGAACATTTCAAGGACTCTACCTTCGTGGTGGTTGCACGGAACATTTCAAGGACTCTACCTTCGTGGTGGTTGCACGGAACATTTCAAGGACTCTTCCTTCGTGGTGGTTGCACGGAACATTTCAAGGACTCTTCCTTCGTGGTGGTTGCACGGAACATTTCAAGGACTCTTCCTTCGTGGTGGTTGCACGGAACATTTCAAGGACTCTTCCTTCGTGGTGGTTGCACGGAACATTTCAAGGACTCTTCCTTCGTGGTGGTTGCATGGAACATTTCAAGGACTCTTCCTTCGTGGTGGTTGCACGGAACATTTCAAGGACTCTTCCTTCGTGGTGCTTGCACGGAACATTTCAAGGACTCTTCCTTTGTGGTGGTTGCACGGAACATTTCAAGGACACTTCCTTCGTGGTGGTTGCACGGAACATTTCAAGGACTCTCTCTCTTTGGGGTGGTTGCACGGAACATTTCAAGGACTCCCTTCGGGGGTTACTGCACGGAACGGGCCAGTACTCTCCCTCTGGGATTCTGGCAACGGACTCTGTATCACGCGAACTCAGCCCATCAAGCCTCTTGAACTGTTCAGGTCCCCCATAACCAGCTCCCCGATCACTTCCTGTGCCATATTTACCAGTGCTGGTGTCATTTGTCTTTGTGTTTTTGCTGCCATTGCTTTGAATAAACCCTTTGACCCTGCTTCTGACTCCTGCCCTTACTACCCTGCATAACACTGTCTGACCTGAACGTCTATAAAACGTTTTAATCACGTGTACATCACAAACAATAACACATTATTTGTGGACTTAGGCAAAAAGAAGTGTTTTAATTCATCAGAGCATATTTTATAGCGAACATCACATTTTTTAAATTGTCTTCCATTTGTTAAACAGCTACTATTCAAACAAGAAAATAAAAATAGTAGATTGTCAATAGCAATGGAGTTTTACATTAATGTTAAGCAGCCATTAATCAAACATGAAAATAACATAAGTACAGTATTATAGTAAACACATATGTAACTACTTTAGTCTTTCCATTTTTTCAAAATGTTTACTCTTTTTTTCTTGGTCCCCGACCACCAGCTCTTCCAGGAGTATGATTCATGTGTTCCACCATTGATGCATGGAAGTCAGAGATATGGCACTACCTATTATTTCCTAACAGTCTTGCATTACTGTAAAACAGCCATAAAACAAGTAAACAACAAAATACTGGATTATGGTTAACACGTGTGTAAGGTGAAAGCTTTTTGTGGCTCATTTTTTATATCCACCACCCCCAGCATGCTTCAGGTGTTCCGCCACTGCTGCATCAAAGTCTGAATCTGTTACATTTGGGCTACACCTGTTCAAAGCATCTGAGTGAGAGAAGAGAAAATGAATATTAAAAAATTACAAAAAAAATCAAAGGCAAAATTTGAGGTAAATGACATGAATTTATTTATCAAAAGTCAGATTAACCTACAACTAAATTTAAAATGCATACATGATTGTAATTAACATGTATTACACTTTATTTTTCTCTAGAATAATCTTGTCAATAAAAGTTACTAATAAAACTAGAATAAACATTTTTTTGGTTATTTCAGCAAAAGCACCTGAAGAGTACTGCATTCCATGCTGTTTGGTTTGA
Source organism: Triplophysa rosa (assembly GCF_024868665.1). NCBI lineage: Eukaryota > Metazoa > Chordata > Actinopteri > Cypriniformes > Nemacheilidae > Triplophysa > Triplophysa rosa. Next base: position 26,319,489 of record NC_079894.1, on the reverse strand, counting down.
AAGATGAACTTCAGCAAATAGCTGGCATTGTGGATCATGGCAAGTCTACATCTTCTATTAAGAGTCTAGATTGTGAGAAGGAATTAGTAAAAAAACAGCATTTGCCCCCTCCATCTTCAATGCCACTGTGGTGCCCTTGAGAAAGACCCTGTAAACTTTGTGAAAGTGGCATTTCTGGTAAAACTTGATGTTCTTACAGAGAAGTCCACTACATATGGAAAAAAGTACATAAATAAATAGACAAGGAACAAGAGATTTTTGCAATGTCATAAGGCCAAAATTACCTTGAATTACATAGTATAGCTTTGAATGGCTTCTTTTCAAGTTGACCACCACTCAGGATTACAACGTCTCGTTCCCTCCATCAGGGAACCGAGGTTACATCCGTAACCAAGACGTTCCCTTTCTGTCGGTCTCTCGACGTTGTGTCGAACCGACAGAATGGGGTTCCTATGGAAAACGCCACAGCACTGAGCCGCGTCACAATCTCTGCGGAGCGACGTTGACTGGCCTGGGCGAGTCAGACGAAGACGCTAACGCGAAATTATGACCCTCCAGTGGAGAGGAAGGGGGACCCAGAGCTTTACACAATGTTGGGAAGCTCCTGTTAACGGCCGTCACGGGTGGAGGCCTAGTTCTCTAAATGGCGAGAAGCCGCCCGGCACCGTACGGGCCACTGGGTAAGCATTATTCCCCCCTGGGGGAAAAACGCTGCAGAGGCCACTACCTACCGTAGGGAGGAATTAGTGGAGACACCACATGGTCTCACCATCAGGGGAGAACTCATGGGAGGAAAGTGCGGACTGCAGGAGTTAACCGCAAGGTGGGAGTCCACCTGGAGAGGTCATGGGTTGCCAAGGTGGGAACCATTCATGAGGATACATCAGACGGAACAGCCCACGGAGGGGGTTACCACATCTGGAGCACTAGGTCCGGTTAGAGCTATGTGGGAGATAACTCAACTGTTCCCCGGCCTAAGGGGGCAGGGCTGCTCTGCCCAGCCTGTCCCCTGGAAGGGTGCTTAGTGATGGATGGAATGCCTGTTCTTTACCCGAGGGGAAAGAAGTGAGGCGGGATCGCCACTGCTCCCCGGGGTGTAAGGAAAACCTATGATCGTATTCTTCATCATTACTTTTGGCCAAAATTGAAGAGAGATGTTGGTGAATATATTAGGACTGGTCATGTTTGTCAAATTGCTGGCAAACGAATCAGAAGATTAAACCTGCTCCCTTGTATCCGATCCCAGCCATTAGTTCCCCATTTGAAAATTTAGTTATTGATTGTGTTGGTCCTTTGCCCCGATCAAAATCGGGAAGCACATATTTGTTAACAGTGATGTGTGCATCAACCCGCTATCCGGCCGCTTATCCTCTCCGCACATTACGGCGAGATCAGTTGTGAAAGCTCTAACACAATTTATTTCAGTCTTTGGTATTCCTAAGGTTTTGCAGAGTGTCCGAGGCTCCAATTTTACTTCTCACTTGTTTTCCCAAGTGTTGCGACTGTTGCGGGTTAGGCATATTAAGTCAGTGCTTATCACGCAGAGAGTCAAGGAGTCTTGGAGCGTTTTCATCAAACTCTTAAATCTCTGTTACGTGGTATTGTATAGAGATGGATAGTGACTGGGAGGAGGGGCTACCATGGTTGGTGTTGGCAGCCGAGAGTTTGCCAAGAAGGCACTGGGTTTAGCCCGAATGATTTAGTTTTTGGGCATACGGTGCGGGGCCCATTGGCGTCTGCGATTCCTGTGATGAGCTTCAACCTCCAAAAAATTTGATTAACTATGTGAATGATTTTCGTCGTAGGTTGTATGAGGCGGGGAAATGGGCTGGTGAAAAATTGTTTGCAGCTCAGAGAAAAATGAAATCTCTTTTTGACCGTAGAACACAACGACGGCAATTTAGTCCTGGTGATCAGGTGCTTATTCTTTTCCCTTTAGAAGGGTCACCATTTCAAGCTCAATATGCAGGTCCTTACACTGTTGTGGAGAAGGTCTCCGAGCTAAATTATGTGATCGAGACTCTGAATCGTCGGAAGCCCACACAGTTGTGTCATGTGAATCTTTTAAAACCGTATTACTGTCGTTCCAGTGACGTTACCGAGGTTAAGCCAGTGATTGTGGCTGAAATGGTCTCATCTGTGTTCCTACAAGATGTTGATGAGGGTGTTCTGTCTCCCGATAATGCAAGGTTGTTGGGTCGTCTCAAAAATTCAGAATCATTAGCTAATTTGGACACACTGTTTGCTCATTTAAGTGAGTTGCAACGTGCTGATTTAAAAGCTCTTTTTGTACGTTTCAATACCTTGTTCTCAGATGTACCTTCTCGTACTCATCTAGTTGAGCACGATATTGATGTTGGGAATGCTGAGCCTGTTCGTCAGCGTTTTTATTGTGTTTCACCAGAGAAACGTAGGCATTTAGATGCTGAGATACAGTACATGCTTGACAACGATATTGCAAGGCCATCCTTTTCAGGCTGGGCTTCGCCTTGTTTATTGGTAAATAAAGCGGATGGCACCTATCGTTTTTGTACTGATTATCGGAAAGTTAATCGAGTAACTAAGCCTGACTCTTTCCCACTTCCTTGAGTGGATGATTGTATCGATCAGATTGGTTCAGCCAGGTTTGTGAGCAAATTTGATTTGCTCAAGGGGTACTGGCAGATTCCCTTGACATCTCGTGCCCAGGAAATTTCCGCTTTTATTACATCTGCAGGTTTGTTTTCGTACAATGTTATGAGTTGTGGGTTGAGAAACGCACCAGCTACTTTTCAAAGGTTAATGAATCGTGTTGTTTTTGGTTTGGAGGGTGTTTCTGGTTATTTGGATGATCTTGTGGTAGTTAGTGATTCTTGGGAACAACATTTAAACCGCATTGTGCCTTGTTTAACCGCCTGAAGGAGGCTAATTTGACTGTGAACCTGGCAAAGTGTGAGTTTGCCAGGGCAACTGTCACTTATTTGGGTCAGGAAGATATTAAGGGTTTGGTTAAAGTTTTTGATTTGTACGAAAAGGCATCGTCAGCGAAAGTAAACTGGGAAAAGACTGAGGCATTTTGGGCAGGTCAATGTGTTTTTGAAAATCTCCCAAAACTTCCAGGTAAATTAAGCTGGAATAGAAGGGGTTTAAAAACAATAGGTGTATATTTGGGATCTGAGGAATTTCAAAAACAGAACTGGGAGGGAGTTTTGGAAAGAGTGTGCACCCAATTGTCTAAATGGAACTGGCTGCTACCCCAGCTGTCGTATAGGGGGAGAGTTTTAGTTTACAATAATTTAGTTGCTTCTGCCCTGTGGCACAGGTTAACTGTGTTACAGCCACCAGCTGGACTGATTCAAGAGATTCAAAGGAAATTAGTGACATTTTTTTGGTCAGGACAGCATTGGGTTCGCTCATCTGTCCTGTTTTTGCCAGTTCAAGAAGGAGGGCAAGGTCTAGTGGACATCAAATCTAGACTTATGGCGTTTCGTCTACAAGCTGCTCAGAGATTGTTGTATAAAAAGGAGATTGTTTGGTTCAACACTGCAGTTGCTCTGCTGAGAACGTTTTGGTTACGGATGTAACCTCGGTTCCCTGATGGAGGGAACGAGACGTTGTGTCGAACCGACAGAATGGGGTTTGTCTTGAGAACCTATCATCTTCTGAGTATTTAGAAAAGGCCAATGAAAATTGGCGAATGAAATTTGCATGCCGGGCTCCTCCCCGGATGTCCGGGTATAAGAGGGAAGCCGGCGTGCTCATTCATTCACCTTTGTGTTGAGGAGCCTAAAGCATCCTCCCCCGACCGCTGGGGTGGGCGGCCAGTGTTGTGGCATGAGGGACGGTTGTGACAAATGGGGGCTCGTCTTCTTAATGTAATGTTTGATGGTATTTTTTTTCTTTTCCTAAATTTGTAGTATTTTTTTTAGATAATTTGCTTTTGGGAAATGCGCGTTTGATTTGTTTGAGAAATTATTTTTGTCGGTGGGGAAGGATTGCAGCGGTTTGGACTTTGGTTTTGTTCTCACGCTGAGTTAGAGGTAAGTTATTTCTTGGTTCAAACAGTGAGATTTTGTATGGTAGTATTAACTACCTTTGTACCGTTTGGGTCCCTGTTAGGTTGTAGCGGTTTGATTCCCTTTTGGAACAAGCTGGGCAATTTGTAATTTGTTTGTTATTTTTGTGTGGTGAACGTGGTTAGAGCATCTCGTCTCGGGAGCACATCCGTGTCACTATGGAGTCGCCAGCTTGCTGGTTGCTTTTATGAGGCATCGGGAGTTAGTGCATAAATACCCGCCACAACTAACTGCACGAAGACTAGGGTTGAGGTAGTTAGTGAGCTATTTAAGTTCGGGTTGGGACTTGTTTATAATCTCTTCTGTTTGAACGGGGGGTTGCTTTTTCTATTATGGCTGATTTTTTTGCAGGATTTCGTTGATTCCCCATTTGAAACGAAGTTGGATTTTTATACTAAAGATCAGTTATTGAAAATTGCGCGTCACTATGAATTTGAGGTAAGTGATAAACTGTTAAGAGGCACTGTTCAGGAAATAATTGGATCAAATTTAATTGATAAAGGAGTATTAGTTTGTCAACAACCAGTTGATGAAAATATATCTCCTAATCCAAGTTCACCTTCCGCTTTAACTTTTGAGCAGCAGCTCGAATTAGAACGTGTAAAACAACAGGGTGAGCAAGAAAATATTCAGTTACAGAAATATCGTCTTGATTTGATTCGTGAGGGTAAACTTATTGGTGAGAGTCCGTTAGCTACAGTTCTACCGAAGGCCTCTGGTTTTGATACCGTCCAAAATTTGCGTTTGCTTCCTAAGTTCAATTAGAATGATCTCGATGCATTTTTTATATTATTTGAACGATTAGCGGAAGCTAAAAATTGGCCAGATAAAGAACGAACATTGTTGCTGCAGTGTGTTTTTAACGGAAAAGCTCAAGAGGCTTATTCGGCTTTATCATTGGCTAATAGTGTGAATTATGCTATTGTTAAAGACGTTGTTTTTAAAGCATATGAGCTTGTACCAGAGGCATATCGGCAACAATTTAGAACTCTTGTAAACGGTGCAGATGAAACTCACGTTGAATTTGTCTGTGGGCTCACCACACTTTTTAATCGTTGGAGTAATTCCTCTGAGATAACGACTTTAGAGCAGTTACGCGAGTTAATACTGCTTGAGCAGTTAAAAAATTCTCTGCCTGCCCGAATAGTCACTAATTTAAATGAACAGAAAGTCACCAGCGTTAGTAGAGCTGCTGTGTTGGCTGACGAGTATGTTGTAACTCATAAGACTGGTTTTGGAGAATCTCGTAAAAATACAACGGAGTTTAAATTTGATTCTGTACCGTCACGAAATTCTGATCTGGCTTGTAACTATTGTCATAATAGAGGACACTGGAAAAGTGATTGCCCTGTTTTGAAGTCAAAAAGTAAGGCTTCAAAAACTAATGTGAGGTAAAGTCTGTGTTTTCTGTTACAACTGTGCCTAATAATATCATTGATTTGACTTGTGAACCTATTGCTGCCTGTAAGATAGTGAACAAGGAAGGGTGACTCTGAGTATGCTCCATTTATTACCAATGGGTATGTGTCTTTGTTAGATGGGGAAAGAGTACCTGTAAAAATATTACGAGATACTGGGGCTTCAGAATCGTTTGTTACATTCTGTTTTACCTTTTTCCTCTGAGAGTGATACAGCGACTAATGTTCTTATCAGGGGAATTGGCATGAATACGATGTCTGTGCCTCTACATAAAATTGTGTTGTCTTCTGACCTGGTGGAGGGAGAAGTGGTGGTTGGAGTGCGGCCCTCGCTGCCCATTGAGGGAATTGATGTCATTTTGGGCAATAATTTGGCAGGTGGCAAGGTGTGGGGTGACCGCTTTTCATCTCTTGTGGTTTCTTCTGTTCCAGTTTTTCCAGGGAAACCAAGTGAAGAGGCTCTGAGGCCTTGTGATGTATATCCAGCCTGTGCTGTGACTCGAGCTATGAGTGATAATCAATCCCCTTCTGCATTTGGGTCTGATGATTCTGAAGTGTCCGTGAAGCCGGATCTTGCTGGGCTCCAGTCTCTTTCTCTCTCTCGGTCTGAGATGGTGGCAGGTCAAAAAGATGATTCTAGTCTTAGTGAATTATTTGACCTTGTTCTTTCTTCTGACCAAATCAAAGATGTTTCTAATGGTTATTTTTTGCAGGATGGGTTATTAATGAGAAAATGGATCCCTCATGGCACCAACTTTGCTGGTGATCCAGTTTACCAGGTAGTGGTCCCTCTTAAGTTTCGCTCTTTGGTTCTGCAGGAAGCTCATGGGGATATGGCTGGTCATTGGGGTGTAAGGAAAACCTATGATCGTATTCTTCATCATTTCTTTTGGCCAAAATTGAAGAGAGATGTTGGTGAATATATTAGGACTTGTCATGTTTGTCAAATTGCTGGCAAACCGAATCAGAAGATTAAACCTGCTCCCTTGTATCCGATCCCAGCCATTAGTTCCCCATTTGAAAATTTAGTTATTGATTGTGTTGGTCCTTTGCCCCGATCAAAATCGGGAAGCACATATTTGTTAACAGTGATGTGTGCATCAACCCGCTATCCGGCCGCTTATCCTCTCCGCACGATTACGGCGAGATCAGTTGTGAAAGCTCTAACACAATTTATTTCAGTCTTTGGTATTCCTAAGGTTTTGCAGAGTGACCGGACCTCCAATTTTACTTCTCACTTGTTTTCCCAAGTGTTGCGACTGTTGCGGGTTAGGCATACTAAGTCTAGTGCTTATCACGCAGAGAGTCAAGGAGTCTTGGAGCGTTTCCATCAAACTCTTAAATCTCTGTTACGTGCGTATTGTACAGAGATGGATAGTGACTGGGAGGAGGGGCTACCATGGTTGGTGTTGGCAGCCCGAGACGTTTGCCAAGAAGGCACTGGGTTTAGCCCGAATGATTTAGTTTTTGGGCATACGGTGCGGGGCCCATTGGCGGTCCTGCGCGATTCCTGTGATGAGCTTCAACCTCCAAAAAATTTGATTAACTATGTGAATGATTTTCGTCGTAGGTTGTATGAGGCGGGGAAATGGGCTGGTGAAAAATTGTTTGCAGCTCAGAGAAAAATGAAATCTCTTTTTGACCGTAGAACACAACGACGGCAATTTAGTCCTGGTGATCAGGTGCTTATTCTTTTCCCTTTAGAAGGGTCACCATTTCAAGCTCAATATGCAGGTCCTTACACTGTTGTGGAGAAGGTCTCCGAGCTAAATTATGTGATCGAGACTCTGAATCGTCGGAAGCCCACACAGCTGTGTCATGTGAATCTTTTAAAACCGTATTACTGTCGTTCCAGTGACGTTACCGAGGTTAAGCCAGTGATTGTGGCTGAAATGGTCTCATCTGTGTTCCTACTCATCTAGTGGAGCACGATATTGATGTTGGGAATGCTGAGCCTGTTCGGCAGCGTTTTTATTGTGTTTCACCAGAGAAACGTAGGCATTTAGATGCTGAGATACAGGACATGCTTGACAACGATATTGCAAGGCCATCCTTTTCAGGCTGGGCTTCGCCTTGTTTATTGGTAAATAAAGCGGATGGCACCTATCGTTTTTGTACTGATTATCGGAAAGTTAATCGAGTAACTAAGCCTGACTCTTTCCCACTTCCTCGAGTGGATGATTGTATCGATCAGATTGGTTCAGCCAGGTTTGTGAGCAAATTTGATTTGCTCAAGGGGTACTGGCAGATTCCCTTGACATCTCGTGCCCAGGAAATTTCCACTTTTATTACATCTGCAGGTTTGTTTTCGTACAATGTTATGAGTTTTGGGTTGAGAAACGCACCAGCTACTTTTCAAAGGTTAATGAATCGTGTTGTTTTTGGTTTGGAGGGTGTTTCTGGTTATTTGGATGATCTTGTGGTAGTTAGTGATTCTTGGGAATAACATTTAACCGCATTTCTGCCTTGTTTAACCGCCTGAAGGAGGCTAATTTGACTGTGAACCTGGCAAAGTGTGAGTTTGCCAGGGCAACTGTCACTTATTTGGGTTAGGAATCACGCAATTGAGAACCGGTGTGAAAGGCGTCCCTGGTTGGACACGAAACGTCCAATGTGGATTCGTCATTGGTCGTGGGCAGGGCCATCAGTAAACGAGAGGCGATCCGGGCATACGGAACACCGTCCCGGGCACTTTAGTTTGCTATGAACCCACGGTGGTGCAGTGGACAATGAACCCAAGTCCAATGCAGAAAGCCCCGTGTTCGAGGCCCCCTTTTTAGGGTCTCGAAAAGATGCGCCGGTGCGCTGGCGTGGACGTCGTGTGGGACGCCGCGTCCCTACTGGGGATGGAAGCATGGACGCCGGCACATTTGTGATGTCGACGCGGGATGCCAAGAGCAGGCTAAAGCAAACTTCCATGTGTTAAACGCTGTGGTCAGCAGTGGCGCAGTGGCCAAGACCGTGAGTCCCCAACGGGACAACCCGTGTTTGCGCCTCTGGTAAGCCCACCCGATCGTACCGTTTTTTTTTTTTTGGGAAGAACTAAGTATTTTTGGCCGACCACAGTGCACCCAGCCCGGCCTCGGAGCTCCGGGAATGATGCCCTGGAGCTTTTCTTTGGAGCTTCAAAACCTAAGTCTTTCTCCAGGCGACCCGGCGGGCATCTCCCGGGTCGTGTCCGACCGCGGTGCGCCCGGCCCGGCCTCGGAGCTCCGGCACGACTGCCCTGGAGCTAACCCCGAGAGCTCCTAAACCTAAGTCCGAGCGCGGTGCGCCCAGCCCGGCCTCGGAGCTCCGGGACGGATGCCCTTCCTTGCGCCGCTTCAAAACCTAAGTCTTTCTCCAGGCGACCCGGCGGGCGTCTCCCGGGTCGTGTCCGACCGCGGTGCGCCCGGCCCGGCCTCGGAGCTCCGGCACGACTGCCCTGGAGCTAACCCCGAG